>NW_027476772.1:0-142288 GCF_051020955.1 Megalopta genalis
AAATCCATGGGAATCAAATGGTTTATCTTCAAATACTTGTGGTATGCATGACTTATCTTCAACTGCATGCGAAACAAACGAGTTAGCTTCAAATCCACGCGAAGCAAATGATTTAAATTCAAATCAATGCGAACTTGATGGGTTATCATCAAATCCGTGCCAAACAAATGGTTTTGCTTCAAATACTTGTGATATACTTGATTTAGCTTCAACAGCATGCGAAACAAACGAGTTAGCTTCAGATCCATGCGAAACATATGATTTAACATCAAATCAATGCGAAGTAGAAGCCACACCTTCAGATCCATGGGAATTAAATGGTTTAGCTTCAAATACTTGTGATATACATGATTTAGCTTCAAAAGTATGCGAAACAAACGAGTTAGCTTCAAATCCATGCGCAACACATGATTTAGCTTCAAATCAATGCGAAGTAGAAGGGTTATCTTTGAATCCATGCGAAACAAATGGTTTAGCTTCAAACACTTGTGATATACATGATTTTGCTTCAACTGCATGCTGAACAAACGAGTTAGCTTCAAATCCATGCGAAACACATGATTTAGCTTCAATTTAATGCGAAGTAGAAGGCTTAGCTTCAAATCCATGCCAATCAAACGGTGTAGCTTCAAATACTTGTGATATACATGGTTCAGCTTCAAGTGCATGCGAAATAAACGAGTTAGCTTCAAATCCATGCGAAACACATGATTTAGGTCCAAATCAATGCGAAGCAGAAGGTTGATGTTCGAATCCAAGCAAAACAAATGGTTTAGCTTCAAACACTTGTGATATACATGATTTAGCTTCAGCTGCATGCGAAACAAACGAGTTAGCTTCAAATCCACGCGAAACACATGATTTATCTTCAAATCAATGCGAGGTAGAAGGCTTAGCTTCAAATCCATGCGAATCAAACGATTTAGCTTCAAATACTTGTGATATACTTGATTTATATTCAAGTGCATGCGAAACAAACGAGATAGCTTCAGATCCATGCGAAACATATGATTTAACATCAAATCAATGCGAAGTAGAAGCCATACCTTCAGATCCATGGGAATTAAATGGTTTAGCTTCAAATACTTGTGATATACATGATTTAGCTTCAAAAGTATGCGAAACAAACGAGTTAGCTTCAAATCCATGCGCAACACATGATTTAGCTTCAAATCAATGCGAAGTAGAAGGGTTATCTTTGAATCCATGCGAAACAAATGGATTAGCTTCAAACACTTGTGATATACATGATTTTGCTTCAACTGCATGCTGAACAAACGAGTTAGCTTCAAATCCAAGCGAAACACATGATTTAGCTTCAATTTAATGCGAGGTAGAAGGCTTAGCTTCAAATCCATGCGAATCGAACGATTTAGCTTCAAATACTTGTGATATACTTGATTTATATTCAAGTGCATGCGAAACAAACGAGATAGCTTCAAATCCATGCCAAACATATGATTTAACATCAAATCAATGCGAAGCAGAAGGCTGATGTTCGAATCCATGCGAAACAAATGGTTTAGATTCAAATACTTGTGATATACATGATTTAGCTTCAACTGCATGCGAAACAAACGAGTTAGCTTCAAATCCTTGCGAAACACATGATTATCTTCAAATCAATGCGAAGAAGAGTGGTGATCTTCGAATCCATGCTAATCAAATGGTCCATATTCAAATACTTGTGATATACATGATTTAGCTTCAACAGCATGCGAAACAAACGAGTTAGCTGTAAATCCATGCGAAACACATGATTTAGCTTCAATTTAATGCGAAGTAGAAGGCTTAGCTTCAAATCCATGCCAATCAAACGGTGTAGCTTCAAATACTTGTGATATACATGGTTCAGCTTCAAGTGCATGCGAAATAAACGAGTTAGCTTCAAATCCATGCGAAACACATGATTTAGGTCCAAATCAATGCGAAGCAGAAGGTTGATGTTCGAATCCATGCAAAACAAATGGTTTAGCTTCAAACACTTGTGATATACATGATTTAGCTTCAGCTGCATGCGAAACAAACGAGTTAGCTTCAAATCCATGCGAAACACATGATTTATCTTCAAATCAATGCGAGGTAGAAGGCTTAGCTTCAAATCCATGCGAATCAAACGATTTAGCTTCAAATACTTGTGATATACTTGATTTATATTCAAGTGCATGCGAAACAAACGAGATAGCTTCAGATCCATGCGAAACATATGATTTAACATCAAATCAATGCGAAGTAGAAGCCATACCTTCAGATCCATGGGAATTAAATGGTTTAGCTTCAAATACTTGTGATATACATGATTTAGCTTCAAAAGTATGCGAAACAAACGAGTTAGCTTCGAATCCATGCGCAACACATGATTTAGCTTCAAATCAATGCGAAGTAGAAGGGTTATCTTTGAATCCATGCGAAACAAATGGTTTAGCTTCAAACACTTGTGATATACATGATTTTGCTTCAACTGCATGCTGAACAAACGAGTTAGCTTCAAATCCATGCGAAACACATGATTTAGCTTCAAATCAATGCGAAGAAGAGGGGTGATCTTCGAATCCATGCTAATCAAATGGTTCATATTCAAATACTTGTGATATACATGATTTAGCTTCAACAGCATGCGAAACAAACGAGTTAGCTTCAAATCCAAGCGAAACACATGATTTAGCTTCAATTTAATGCGAGGTAGAAGGCTTAGCTTCAAATCCATGCGAATCGAACGATTTAGCTTCAAGTACTTGTGATATACTTGATTTATATTCAAGTGCATGCGAAACAAACGAGATAGCTTCAAATCCATGCGAAACATATGATTTAACATCAAATCAATGCGAAGCAGAAGGCTGATGTTCGAATCCATGCGAAACAAATGGTTTAGATTCAAATACTTGTGATATACATGATTTAGCTTCAACTGCATGCGAAACAAACGAGTTAGCTTCAAATCCTTGCGAAACACATGATTATCTTCAAATCAATGCGAAGAAGAGTGGTGATCTTCGAATCCATGCTAATCAAATGGTCCATATTCAAATACTTGTGATATACATGATTTAGCTTCAACAGCATGCGAAACAAACGCGTTAGCTGTAAATCCATGCGAAACACATGATTTAGCTCCAAATCAATGCGAAGTAGAAGGCATAGCTACAAATCCATGGGAATCAAATGGTTTAGCTTCAAATACTTGTGATATACATGATTTAGTTTCAACAGCATGCGAAACAAACGAGTTAGCTTCAAATCCATGCGAAACAAATGATTTAGCTTCAAACCAATGCGAAGTAGAAGGGTTATCTTCGAATCCATGGGAAACAAATGGTTTAGCTTCAAACACTTGTGATATACATGATTTAGCTTCAACAGCATGCGAAACAAACGAGTTAGCTTCAAATCCATGCGAAACACATGATTTATCTTCAAATCAATGCGAGGTAGAAGGCTTAGCTTCAAATCCATGCGAATCGAACGATTTAGCTTAAAATACTTGTGATATACTTGATTTATATTCAAGTGCATGCGAAACAAACGAGATAGCTTCAGATCCATGCGAAACATATGATTTAACATCAAATCAATGCGAAGTAGAAAGTCATACCTTCAGATCCATGGGAATTAAATGGTTTAGCTTCAAATACTTGTGATATACATGATTTAGCTTCAACTGTATGCGAAACAAACGAGTTAGCTTCAAATCCAAGCTAAGCATATGATTTCGTTTCAAATCAATGCGAAGTAGAAGGCTGATCTCCGAATCCACACGAAACAGATTGTTTAGATTCAAATACTTGTGATATACATGATTTAGCTTCAACAGCATGCGAAACAAACGTGTTAGCTTCAAATCCGTGCGAAACACACGATTTAGCTTCAATTTAATGCGAAGTAGAAGGCTTAGCTTCAAATCCATGCCAATCAAACGGTTTAGCTTCAAATACTTGTGATATACATGGTTCAGCTTCAAGTGCATGCGAAATAAACGAGTTAGCTTCAAATCCATGCGAAACACATGATTTAGGTCCAAATCAATGCGAAGCAGAAGGCTGATTTTCGAATTCATGCGAAACAAAAGTTTTGCTTCAAATACTTGTGATATACATGATTTAGCTTCAACTTGCATGCGAAAGAAACGAGTTAGCTTCAAATCCATGCGAAACACATGATTTAGCTTCAAATCAATGCGAAGTAGAACGATTATCTTCGAAATCATGCAAAACAAATGGTTTAGCTTCAAACACTTGTGATATACATTATTTAGCTTCAGCTGCATGCGAAACAAACTAGTTAGCTTTAAACCCATGCGAAACACATGATTTAACTCCAAATCTATGCGAAGTAGAAGGCTTTGCTTCAAATCCATGCGAAAAACATGATTTAGCTTCAAATCAATGCGAAGTAGAAGGGTTATCTTTGAATCCATGCGAAACAAATGGTTTAGCTTCAAACACTTGTGTTATACATGACTTAGCTTCAACTGCATGCGAAACAACGAGTTAGCTTCAAATCCATGCGAAAAACATGATTTAGCTTCAAATCAATGCGAAGAAGAAGGCATAGCTTCAAATCCATGGGAATCAAATGGTTTATCTTCAAATACTTGTGATATCCATTACTTTTCTTCAACTGCATGCGAAACAAACGAGTTAGCTTCAAATCCATGCGAAACACATGATTATCTTCAAATCAATGCGAAGAAGAGGGGTGATCTTCGAATCCATGCTAATCAAATGGTTCAGCTACAAACACTTGTGATATACATGATTTAGCTTCAACTGCTTGCGAAACAACGAGTTAGCTTTAAATCCATGCGAAACACATGAATTAACTCCAAATCAATGCGAAGTAGAAGGCTTTGCTTCAAATCCATGCGAAACACATGATTTAGCTTCAAATCAATGCGAAGTAGAAGGGTTATCTTCGAATCCATGCGAAACAAATGGTTTAGCTTCAAACACTTGTGATATACATGATTTAGCTTCAACTGCATGCGAAACAACGAGTTAGCTTTAAATCCATGCGAAACACATGATTTAGCTCCAAATCAATGCGAAGTAGAAGGCATAGCTACAAATCCATGGGAATCAAATGGTTTAGCTTCAAGTACTTGTGATATACATGATTTAGTTTCAACAGCATGCGAAACAAACGAGTTAGCTTCAAATCCATGCGAAACAAATGATTTAGCTTCAAACCAATGCGAAGTAGAAGGGTTATCTTCGAATCCATGGGAAACAAATGGTTTAGCTTCAAACACTTGTGATATACATGATTTAGCTTCAACAGCATGCGAAACAAACGAGTTAGCTTCAAATCCATGCGAAACACATGATTTAGCTTCAAACCAATGCGAAGAAGAAGGATTATCTTCGAATCCATGCGAAACAAATGGTTTAGCTTCAAACACTTGTGATATACAAGATTTAGCTTCAACAGCATGCGAAACAAACGAGTTAGCTTCAAAAACCATGCGATACACATGATTTAGCTTCAAATCGATGCGAAGTAGAAGGCTTATCTACGAATCCATGCGAAACAAATGGTTTAGCTGCAAATACTTGTGATATACATGATTCAGCATCAACTGCATGCGAAACAAACGAGTTAGCTTCAAATCCATGCGAAACACATGATTTAGCTTCAAATCAATGCGAAGTGGAAGACTGATCTTTGAATCAATGCGAAACAAATGGTTTAGCTTCAAATACTTGTGATATACATGATTTTGCTTCAACTGCATGCTGAACAAACGAGTTAGCTTCAAATCCATGCGAAACACATGATTATCTTCAAATCAATGCGAAGAAGAGGGGTGATCTTCGAATCCATGCTAATCAAATGGTTCAGCTTCAAACACTTGTGATATACATGATTTAGCTTCAACTGCTTGCGAAACAACGAGTTAGCTTTAAATCCATGCGAAACACATGATTTAACTCCAAATCAATGCGAAGTAGAAGGCTTTGCTTCAAATCCATGCGAAACACATGATTTAGCTTCAAATCAATGCGAAGTAGAAGGGTTATCTTCGAATCCATGCGAAACAAATGGTTTAGCTTCAAACACTTGTGATATACATGATTTAGCTTCAACTGCATGCGAAACAACGAGTTAGCTTTAAATCCATGCGAAACACATGATTTAGCTCCAAATCAATGCGAAGTAGAAGGCATAGCTACAAATCCATGGGAATCAAATGGTTTAGCTTCAAGTACTTGTGATATACATGATTTAGTTTCAACAGCATGCGAAACAAACGAGTTAGCTTCAAATCCATGCGAAACAAATGATTTAGCTTCAAACCAATGCGAAGTAGAAGGGTTATCTTCGAATCCATGGGAAACAAATGGTTTAGCTTCAAACACTTGTGATATACATGATTTAGCTTCAACAGCATGCGAAACAAACGAGTTAGCTTCAAATCCATGCGAAACACATGATTTAGCTTCAAACCAATGCGAAGAAGAAGGATTATCTTCGAATCCATGCGAAACAAATGGTTTAGCTTCAAACACTTGTGATATACAAGATTTAGCTTCAACAGCATGCGAAACAAACGAGTTAGCTTCAAAAACCATGCGATACACATGATTTAGCTTCAAATCGATGCGAAGTAGAAGGCTTATCTACGAATCCATGCGAAACAAATGGTTTAGCTGCAAATACTTGTGATATACATGATTCAGCATCAACTGCATGCGAAACAAACGAGTTAGCTTCAAATCCATGCGAAACACATGATTTAGCTTCAAATAAATGCGAAGTGGAAGACTGATCTTTGAATCAATGCGAAACAAATGGCTTAGCTTCAAATACTTGTGATATACATGATTTTGCTTCAACTGCATGCTGAACAAACGAGTTAGCTTCAAATCCATGCGAAACACATGATTTAGCTTCAATTTAATGCGAAGTAGAAGGCTTAGCTTCAAATCCATGCCAATCAAACGGTGTAGCTTCAAATACTTGTGATATACATGGTTCAGCTTCAAGTGCATGCGAAATAAACGAGTTAGCTTCAAATCCATGCGAAACACATGATTTAGGTCCAAATCAATGCGAAGCAAAAGGTTGATGTTCGAATCCATGCAAAACAAATGGTTTAGCTTCAAATACTTGTGATATACATGATTTAGCTTCAAATCAATGCGAAGTAGGAGGATTATCTTTGAATCCATGCGAAACAAATGGTTTAGCTTCAAACACTTGTGATATACATGATTTTGCTTCAACTGCATGCTGAACAAACGAGTTAGCTTCAAATCCATGCGAAACACATGATTTAGCTTCAATTTAATGCGAAGTAGAAGGCTTAGCTTCAAATCCATGCCAATCAAACGGTGTAGCTTCAAATACTTGTGATATACATGGTTCAGCTTCAAGTGCATGCGAAATAAACGAGTTAGCTTCAAATCCATGCGAAACACATGATTTAGGTCCAAATCAATGCGAAGCAAAAGGTTGATGTTCGAATCCATGCAAAACAAATGGTTTAGCTTCAAATACTTGTGATATACATGATTTAGCTTCAAATCAATGCGAAGTAGAAGGATTATCTTTGAATCCATGCGAAACAAATGGTTTAGCTTCAAACACTTGTGATATACATGATTTTGCTTCAACTGCATGCTGAACAAACGAGTTAGCTTCAAATCCATGCGAAACACATGATTTAGCTTCAATTTAATGCGAAGTAGAAGGCTTAGCTTCAAATCCATGCCAATCAAACGGTGTAGCTTCAAATACTTGTGATATACATGGTTCAGCTTCAAGTGCATGCGAAATAAACGAGTTAGCTTCAAATCCATACGAAACACATGATTTAGGTCCAAATCAATGCGAAGCAAAAGGTTGATGTTCGAATCCATGCAAAACAAATGGTTTAGCTTCAAATACTTGTGATATACATGATTTAGCTTCAAATCAATGCGAAGTAGAAGGATTATCTTTGAATCCATGCGAAACAAATGGCTTAGCTTCAAATACTTGTGATATACATGATTTTGCTTCAACTGCATGCTGAACAAACGAGTTAGCTTCAAATCCATGCGAAACACATGATTTAGCTTCAATTTAATGCGAAGTAGAAGGCTTAGCTTCAAATCCATGCCAATCAAACGGTGTAGCTTCAAATACTTGTGATATACATGGTTCAGCTTCAAGTGCATGCGAAATAAACGAGTTAGCTTCAAATCCATGCGAAACACATGATTTAGGTCCAAATCAATGCGAAGCAAAAGGTTGATGTTCGAATCCATGCAAAACAAATGGTTTAGCTTCAAATACTTGTGATATACATGATTTAGCTTCAAATCAATGCGAAGTAGAAGGATTATCTTTGAATCCATGCGAAACAAATGGTTTAGCTTCAAACACTTGTGATATACATGATTTTGCTTCAACTGCATGCTGAACAAACGAGTTAGCTTCAAATCCATGCAAAACACATGATTTAGCTTCAAATCAATGCGAAGAAGAGGGGTGATCTTCGAATCCATGCTAATCAAATGGTACATTTTCAAATACTTGTGATATACATGATTTAGCTTCAACAGCATGCGAAACAAACGAGTTAGCTTCAAATCCATGCGAAACACATGATTTAGCTCCAAATCAAGCGAAGTAGAAGGCATAGCTTCAAATCCATGGGAATCAAATGCTTTAGCTTCAAATACTTGTGATATACATGAGTTAGCTTCAACAGCATGCCAAACAAACGAGTTAGCTTCAAATCCAAGCTAAGCATATGATTTCGTTTCAAATCAATGCGAAGTAGAAGGCTGATCTCCGAATCCACACGAAACAGATTGTTTAGATTCAAATACTTGTGATATACATGATTTAGCTTCAACAGCATGCGAAACAAACGTGTTAGCTTCAAATCCGTGCGAAACACATGATTTAGCTTCTATTTAATGCGAAGTAGAAGGCTTAGCTCCAAATCCATGCTAATCAAACGGTTTAGCTTCAAATACTTGTGATATACATGGTTCAGCTTCAAGTGCATGCGAAATAAACGAGTTAGCTTCAAATCCATGCGAAACACATGATTTAGGTCCAAATCAATGCGAAGCAGAAGGCTGATTTTCGAATTCATGCGAAACAAAGGTTTTGCTTCAAATACTTGTGATATACATGATTTAGCTTCAACTGCATGCGAAATAAACGAGTTAGCTTCAAATCCATGCGAAACACATGATTTAGCTTCAAATCAATGCGAAGTAGAACGATTATCTTCGAATCCATGCAAAACAAATGGTTTAGCTTCAAACACTTGTGATATACATTATTTAGCTTCAGCTGCATGCGAAACAAACTAGTTAGCTTTAAACCCATGCGAAACACATGATTTAACTCCAAATCTATGCGAAGTAGAAGGCTTTGCTTCAAATCCATGCGAAAAACATGATTTAGCTTCAAATCAATGCGAAGTAGAAGGGTTATCTTCGAATTCATGCGAAACAAATGATTTAGCTTCAAACACTTGTGATATACATGATTTAGCTTCAACAGCATGCGAAACAAACGAGTTAGCTTCAAATCCATGCGAAATACATGATTTAGCTTCAAATCAATCCGAAGTAGAAAGGTTAGCTTCAAATCCATACGAAAAGAATGATTTGGCTTCAAATACTTGCGATATAACTCATATAGTTTCAAAAGCAGGCGAAACAAACGAGTGAGCTTCAAATCCATGCAAAACACGTGATTTAGCATCAAATCAATGCGAAGCGGAATGCTGATCTTCGAATCCATGCGAATCAAATGTATAGCTTCAAATACTTGTGATATACATGATTTAGATTCAACAGCAAGCGAAATAAACGAGTTAGCTTCAAATCCATGCGAAACACATGATTTTGCTTTAAATCAATGCGAAATAGAAGGCTAACCTTCGAATCCACACGAAACAGATGGTTTAGCTTCAAATACTTGTAATATACATGATTTATCTTCAACAGCATGCGAAACAAACGTGTTAACTTCAAATCCATACGAAACACATGATTTAGCTTCAATTCAATGCGAGGTTGGAGGCTTATCTTGAAATCCATGCGAAACAAATCGTTTAGCTTCAAATACTTGTGATATACATGATTTAACTTCAACTGCATGTGATACAAACGAGTTAGCTTAAAATCCAAGCGGAACACATGATTTATCTTCAAATCAATGCGAAGTGGAATGCTGAGTTTCAAATCCATGCGAATCAAATCGTTTAGCTTCAAATACTTGTGATATACATGATTTAGCTTCAACTGCATGCGAAACAAACGAGTTAGCTTCTAATCCATGCGCAACACATGATTTAGCTTCAAATCAATGCGAAGTAGAAGGGTTATCTTCGAATCCATGCGAAACAAATGGTTTAGCTTCAAACACTTGTGATATACATGATTTAGATTCAACTGCATGCGAAACAACGAGTTAGCTTTAAATCCATGCGAAACACATGATTTAACTCCACATCAATGCGAAGTGGAAGACTGATCTTAGAATCAATGCGAAACACATGATTTAGCTTCAAATCAATGCGAAGTAGAAGGGTTATCTTCGAATCCATGCGAAACAAATGATTTAGCTTCAAATACTTGTGATATACATGATTTAGCTTCAACTGCATGCGAAACAAACGAGTTGGCTTTAAATCCATGCGAAACACATGATCTAGCTCCAAATAAATGCGAAGTAGAAGGCATATCTTCAAATCCATGGGAATCAAATGGTTTATCTTCAAATACTTGTGATATGCATGACTTATCTTCAACTGCATGCGAAACAAACGAGTTAGCTTCAAATCCATGCGAAACACATGATTTAAATTCAAATCAATGCGAACTAGAAGGGTTATCATCAAATCCGTGCGAATCAAATGGTTTTGCTTCAAATACTTGTGATATACATGATTTAGCTTCAACAGCAAGCGAAACAAACGAGTTAGCTTCAAATCCATGCGAAACACATGATTTAGCATCAAATCTATGCGAAGTAGAAGGCTTATCTTCGAATCCATGCGAAACAAATGGTTTAGCTTCGAACACTTGTGATATACATGATTTAGCTTCAACTGCATGCGAAACATCGAGTTGGCTTTAAATCCATGCGAATACATGATTTAGCTTGAAATCAATGCGAACTAGAAGGCTTGTCTTCGAATCCATGCAAAACAAATGGTTTAGGTTCAAATACTTGTGATATACATGATTTAGATTCAAATGCAGGCGAAACAACCGAGTTAGTTTCAAATCCGTGCGAAACTCGTGATTTAGCTTTATATTCATGTGAAGCAAATGGTTTAGCTTCAAATAATTGTGATATACATAATTTAGCTTCCACTGCATGCGAAGCAAGCGAGTTAGCTTCAAATGCAAGCGAAACAAATGATTTAGCTCAAATCACTGCGATGTAGAAGGTTTAGCTTCAAATCCATGCGAAACAAATGATTTAGCTTCAAACACTTGCGATATAAGTGATATAGCTTCAAATTCAGACGAAACAAACGAGTGAACTTCAAATCCAAGCGTAACACATGATTTAACTTCAAATCAATGCGAAGAAGAAGGCTTAGCATCAAATCCATGCGAAACAAATGGTTTAGCTTCAAATACTTGTGATATACATGATTTAGCTTCAAATCAATGCGAAGTAGGAGGATTATCTTTGAATCCATGCGAAACAAATGGTTTAGCTTCAAACACTTGTGATATACATGATTTTGCTTCAACTGCATGCTGAACAAACGAGTTAGCTTCAAATCCATGCGAAACACATGATTTAGCTTCAATTTAATGCGAAGTAGAAGGCTTAGCTTCAAATCCATGCCAATCAAACGGTGTAGCTTCAAATACTTGTGATATACATGGTTCAGCTTCAAGTGCATGCGAAATAAACGAGTTAGCTTCAAATCCATGCGAAACACATGATTTAGGTCCAAATCAATGCGAAGCAAAAGGTTGATGTTCGAATCCATGCAAAACAAATGGTTTAGCTTCAAATACTTGTGATATACATGATTTAGCTTCAAATCAATGCGAAGTAGAAGGATTATCTTTGAATCCATGCGAAACAAATGGTTTAGCTTCAAACACTTGTGATATACATGATTTTGCTTCAACTGCATGCTGAACAAACGAGTTAGCTTCAAATCCATGCGAAACACATGATTTAGCTTCAATTTAATGCGAAGTAGAAGGCTTAGCTTCAAATCCATGCCAATCAAACGGTGTAGCTTCAAATACTTGTGATATACATGGTTCAGCTTCAAGTGCATGCGAAATAAACGAGTTAGCTTCAAATCCATACGAAACACATGATTTAGGTCCAAATCAATGCGAAGCAAAAGGTTGATGTTCGAATCCATGCAAAACAAATGGTTTAGCTTCAAATACTTGTGATATACATGATTTAGCTTCAAATCAATGCGAAGTAGAAGGATTATCTTTGAATCCATGCGAAACAAATGGCTTAGCTTCAAATACTTGTGATATACATGATTTTGCTTCAACTGCATGCTGAACAAACGAGTTAGCTTCAAATCCATGCGAAACACATGATTTAGCTTCAATTTAATGCGAAGTAGAAGGCTTAGCTTCAAATCCATGCCAATCAAACGGTGTAGCTTCAAATACTTGTGATATACATGGTTCAGCTTCAAGTGCATGCGAAATAAACGAGTTAGCTTCAAATCCATGCGAAACACATGATTTAGGTCCAAATCAATGCGAAGCAAAAGGTTGATGTTCGAATCCATGCAAAACAAATGGTTTAGCTTCAAATACTTGTGATATACATGATTTAGCTTCAAATCAATGCGAAGTAGAAGGATTATCTTTGAATCCATGCGAAACAAATGGTTTAGCTTCAAACACTTGTGATATACATGATTTTGCTTCAACTGCATGCTGAACAAACGAGTTAGCTTCAAATCCATGCAAAACACATGATTTAGCTTCAAATCAATGCGAAGAAGAGGGGTGATCTTCGAATCCATGCTAATCAAATGGTACATTTTCAAATACTTGTGATATACATGATTTAGCTTCAACAGCATGCGAAACAAACGAGTTAGCTTCAAATCCATGCGAAACACATGATTTAGCTCCAAATCAAGCGAAGTAGAAGGCATAGCTTCAAATCCATGGGAATCAAATGCTTTAGCTTCAAATACTTGTGATATACATGAGTTAGCTTCAACAGCATGCCAAACAAACGAGTTAGCTTCAAATCCAAGCTAAGCATATGATTTCGTTTCAAATCAATGCGAAGTAGAAGGCTGATCTCCGAATCCACACGAAACAGATTGTTTAGATTCAAATACTTGTGATATACATGATTTAGCTTCAACAGCATGCGAAACAAACGTGTTAGCTTCAAATCCGTGCGAAACACATGATTTAGCTTCTATTTAATGCGAAGTAGAAGGCTTAGCTCCAAATCCATGCTAATCAAACGGTTTAGCTTCAAATACTTGTGATATACATGGTTCAGCTTCAAGTGCATGCGAAATAAACGAGTTAGCTTCAAATCCATGCGAAACACATGATTTAGGTCCAAATCAATGCGAAGCAGAAGGCTGATTTTCGAATTCATGCGAAACAAAGGTTTTGCTTCAAATACTTGTGATATACATGATTTAGCTTCAACTGCATGCGAAATAAACGAGTTAGCTTCAAATCCATGCGAAACACATGATTTAGCTTCAAATCAATGCGAAGTAGAACGATTATCTTCGAATCCATGCAAAACAAATGGTTTAGCTTCAAACACTTGTGATATACATTATTTAGCTTCAGCTGCATGCGAAACAAACTAGTTAGCTTTAAACCCATGCGAAACACATGATTTAACTCCAAATCTATGCGAAGTAGAAGGCTTTGCTTCAAATCCATGCGAAAAACATGATTTAGCTTCAAATCAATGCGAAGTAGAAGGGTTATCTTCGAATTCATGCGAAACAAATGATTTAGCTTCAAACACTTGTGATATACATGATTTAGCTTCAACAGCATGCGAAACAAACGAGTTAGCTTCAAATCCATGCGAAATACATGATTTAGCTTCAAATCAATGCGAAGTAGAAAGGTTAGCTTCAAATCCATACGAAAAGAATGATTTGGCTTCAAATACTTGCGATATAACTCATATAGTTTCAAAAGCAGGCGAAACAAACGAGTGAGCTTCAAATCCATGCAAAACACGTGATTTAGCATCAAATCAATGCGAAGCGGAATGCTGATCTTCGAATCCATGCGAATCAAATGTATAGCTTCAAATACTTGTGATATACATGATTTAGATTCAACAGCAAGCGAAATAAACGAGTTAGCTTCAAATCCATGCGAAACACATGATTTTGCTTTAAATCAATGCGAAATAGAAGGCTAACCTTCGAATCCACACGAAACAGATGGTTTAGCTTCAAATACTTGTAATATACATGATTTATCTTCAACAGCATGCGAAACAAACGTGTTAACTTCAAATCCATACGAAACACATGATTTAGCTTCAATTCAATGCGAGGTTGGAGGCTTATCTTGAAATCCATGCGAAACAAATCGTTTAGCTTCAAATACTTGTGATATACATGATTTAACTTCAACTGCATGTGATACAAACGAGTTAGCTTAAAATCCAAGCGGAACACATGATTTATCTTCAAATCAATGCGAAGTGGAATGCTGAGTTTCAAATCCATGCGAATCAAATCGTTTAGCTTCAAATACTTGTGATATACATGATTTAGCTTCAACTGCATGCGAAACAAACGAGTTAGCTTCTAATCCATGCGCAACACATGATTTAGCTTCAAATCAATGCGAAGTAGAAGGGTTATCTTCGAATCCATGCGAAACAAATGGTTTAGCTTCAAACACTTGTGATATACATGATTTAGATTCAACTGCATGCGAAACAACGAGTTAGCTTTAAATCCATGCGAAACACATGATTTAACTCCACATCAATGCGAAGTGGAAGACTGATCTTAGAATCAATGCGAAACACATGATTTAGCTTCAAATCAATGCGAAGTAGAAGGGTTATCTTCGAATCCATGCGAAACAAATGATTTAGCTTCAAATACTTGTGATATACATGATTTAGCTTCAACTGCATGCGAAACAAACGAGTTGGCTTTAAATCCATGCGAAACACATGATCTAGCTCCAAATAAATGCGAAGTAGAAGGCATATCTTCAAATCCATGGGAATCAAATGGTTTATCTTCAAATACTTGTGATATGCATGACTTATCTTCAACTGCATGCGAAACAAACGAGTTAGCTTCAAATCCATGCGAAACACATGATTTAAATTCAAATCAATGCGAACTAGAAGGGTTATCATCAAATCCGTGCGAATCAAATGGTTTTGCTTCAAATACTTGTGATATACATGATTTAGCTTCAACAGCAAGCGAAACAAACGAGTTAGCTTCAAATCCATGCGAAACACATGATTTAGCATCAAATCTATGCGAAGTAGAAGGCTTATCTTCGAATCCATGCGAAACAAATGGTTTAGCTTCGAACACTTGTGATATACATGATTTAGCTTCAACTGCATGCGAAACATCGAGTTGGCTTTAAATCCATGCGAATACATGATTTAGCTTGAAATCAATGCGAACTAGAAGGCTTGTCTTCGAATCCATGCAAAACAAATGGTTTAGGTTCAAATACTTGTGATATACATGATTTAGATTCAAATGCAGGCGAAACAACCGAGTTAGTTTCAAATCCGTGCGAAACTCGTGATTTAGCTTTATATTCATGTGAAGCAAATGGTTTAGCTTCAAATAATTGTGATATACATAATTTAGCTTCCACTGCATGCGAAGCAAGCGAGTTAGCTTCAAATGCAAGCGAAACAAATGATTTAGCTCAAATCACTGCGATGTAGAAGGTTTAGCTTCAAATCCATGCGAAACAAATGATTTAGCTTCAAACACTTGCGATATAAGTGATATAGCTTCAAATTCAGACGAAACAAACGAGTGAACTTCAAATCCAAGCGTAACACATGATTTAACTTCAAATCAATGCGAAGAAGAAGGCTTAGCATCAAATCCATGCGAAACAAATGGTTTAGCTTGAAATACTTGTGATATACACGGTTTAGCTTCAACTGCATGCGGAGCAAACGAGTTAACTTCAAATCCAAGGGAAACAAATGATTTAACTTCAAATCAATGCGAAGTAGAAGGCTTAGCTTCAAATCCAGGCGAAACAAACGAGTCAGCTTCAAATCCATGCGGAACACATGATTTAGCTTCAAATCAATGCGAAGTAGAATGCTTAGTTTCAATTCCAAGCGAAACGAATGATTGAGCTTCAAATCAATGCGAAGTAGAAGGGTTAGTTTCAAATCCGAGCGAAACACATGATTTAGCTTCTAATCAATGCGAAGTAGTAGGGTTAGTTTCAAATCCGAGCGAAACACATGATTTAGATTCAGATACTTGCGATATAAATGAAATAACTTCAAATGCAGACGAACGAACGAGTTATCTTCAAATTAAAGCGAAACACATGATTTAGCTTCAAATCAGTGCGATGTAGAAGGCTTAGCTTCAAATCCAAGCGAAACAAATGGTATACATTCACACACTTGTGATAAACATGATTTAGCTCCAACTGCATGCGAAACAGACGAGACAGCTTCAAATCCAAGGGAAACACTTGGTTTAGCATCAAATCAATGTGATGTAGAAGGTTTAGCTTCAAATCCATGCAAAACGAATTATTTAGCTTCAAGTGCTTGCGATATAAGTGATATAGCTTCAAATGCAGTCGAAACAAATGAGTTAGCTTCAAATCCATGCAAAACACATGATTTAGCTTCAAATCAGTTCGACGTAGAAGGCTTAGCTTCAAATCCATGCGAAACAAATTGTTTAGCTTCAAATACTTGTGAGATACTTGATTTAGCTTCAACTGCTTGCGAAACCAACGAGTTAGCTTCAAATCCAAGCGAAACACGTGATTTAGTCTCAAATCAATGCGAAGTAGAAGGCTTTGCTTCAAATCCATGCGAAACACTCGATTTAGCTTCAAATCAAAGCGAAGCAGAAGGGTTATCTACGAATCAATGCGAAACAAATGGTTTAGCTTCAAATACCTGTGATATACATGATTTAGCTTCTACTGCATGCGAAAAAAACGAGTTAGCTTCAAATCCAAGCGAAACACGTGTTTTAGCCTCAAATTAATGCGAAGTAGAAGGCTTTGCTTCAAATCCATGCGAAACACATGATTTAGCTTCAAATCAATGCGAAGTAGAAGGCTTATCTTCGAATCCATGCGAAACAAATGGTTTAGCTTCAAATAACTGTGATATGCATTATTTAGCTTCAACTGCATGCGAAAACAACGAGTTAGCTTGATATCCATGCGAAAAACATGTTTTAGCTTCAAATCAATGCGAAGTAGAATACTGATCTTTGAATCCATGCGAAACAAATGGTTTAGCTTCAAATACTTGTCATATACATGATTTAGCTTCAACGGCATGCGAAACAATCGAGTTAGATTCAAATCCGTGCGAAACACATGATTTAGCTTCAAATCAATGCGAAGTAGAAGGCTTTGCTTCAAATCCGTGCGAATCCAATGTTTTAGCTTCAAATTCTCGTGATATACATGATTTAGCTTCAACTGCGTGCGTAACAAACGAGTTAGCTTCAAATCCAAGCGAAACACATTATTTAGATTCAAATCAATGCGAAGTAGAAGGCTTATCTTCGAATCTATGCGAAACAAATGGTTTAGCTTCAAACACCTGTGATATACATGATTTAGCTTCAACTGCATGCGAAACAAACGAGTTAGCTTCAAATCCATGCGATACACATGATTTAGCTTCAAATCAAAGCGAATTAGTAGGGTTATCTACGAATTCTTGCGAAAGAAATGGTTTAGCTTCAAATACCAGTGATACACATGATTTAGCTTCTACTGCATGCGAAAAAATCGAGTTAGCTTCAAATCCAAGCGAAACACGTGATTTAGACTCAAATCAATGCGAAGTAGAAGGCTTTGCTTCAAATCCATGCGAAACACATGATTTCGCTTCAAATCAAAGCGAAGTAGAAGGGTTATCTTCGAATCCATGCGAAACAAATGATTTAGCTGCAAACACTTTTGATATACATGATTTAGCTTCAACTGCATGCGAAACAAACGAGTTAGCTTTAAATCCATGCGAAACACATGATTTAGCTCCAAATCAATGCGAAGTAGAAGGCTTTGCTTCAAATCCGTGCGTATCAAATGGTTTAGCTACAAATTCTCGTGATAAACATGATTTAGCTTCAACTGCGTGCGAAACAAACGAGTTAGCTTCAAATCCAAGCCAATCAAACGGATTAGCTTGAAGTAATTGTGATATACATGATTTAGATTCAACTGCATGCGAAACATAAGAGTTAGCTACAAATCCAAGCGAAACACATGATTTAGCTTCAAATCAATGCGAAGTAGAAGGCTTATCTTCGAATCCATGCGAAACAAATGGTTTAGCTTCAAATAACTGTGATATGCATTATTTAGCTTCAACTGCATGCGAAAACAACGAGTTAGCTTTAAATCCATGCGAAACTCATGATTTAGCTCCAAATCAATGCGAAGTAGAAGGCATAGCTTCAAATCCATGGGAATCAAATGGTTTATCTTCAAATACTTGTGATATACGTGACTTAGCTTCAACTGCATGCGAAACAAACGAGTTAGATTCAAATCAATGCGAAACACATGCTTTAGCTTCAAATCAATGCGAACTAGAAGCATTATCATCAAATCCGTGCGAATCAAATGGTTTAGCTTCAAATACTTGTGATATACATGATTTAGCTTCAACAGCATGAGAATCAAACGAGTTAGCTTCAAATCCATGCCAAACACATGATTTAGCTTCAAATAAAGCGAAGTAGAAAGGTTATCTTCGAATCCATGCGAAACAAATCGCTTAGCATCAAATACTTGTGATATACGTGATTTAACTTCAACTGCATGTGATACAAACGAGTTAGCTTAAAATCCAAGCGAAACACATGATTGAGCTTCAATTCAATACGAATTAGAAGGCTTAGCTTCAAACCCATGCGAATAAAATGGTTTAGGTTCAAATACTTGTGATATACATGATTTGGCGTCAACAGCATGCGAAACAAACGAGATAGATTCAAATCCAAAGGCATTACATGATTCAGTTTCAAATCAATGCGACACAGAAGGCTTAGCTTCAAATCCATGCGGATCAAATGGTTCAGCGTCAAATACTTGTAATATACATGATTTATCTTCAACAGCGTGCGAAACATACGAGTTAGCTTGAAATCCAAGCGAAACACATGATTGAGCTTCAAATCAATGCAAAGTAGAAGGCCTAGCTTCAAATCCACGCGAATCAAATGGTTTAGCTTCAAATGCTTGTGATATACATGATTTAGATTCAAGTGCATGCGTAACAAACGAGATAGCTTCAAATCCATGCGAAACATATGATTTAACATCAAATCAAAGCGAGGCAGAAGGCTGATCTTCGAATCCATGCAAAACAAATGGTTTAGCTTCAAATAATTGTGATATACTTGATTTAGATTCAAGTGCGTGCGAAACAAACGAGTTAGCTTCAAATCCAAGCGAAACACATGATTTATTTTCAAATCAATGCGAGGTAGAAGGCTTAGCTTCAAATCCATGCGAAACATATGATTTAACATCAAATCACTGCGAAGCAGAAGGCTGATATTCGAATCCATGCGAAACAAATGGTTTAGCTTCAAATACTTGTGATATACATGATTTAGCTTCAACTGCATGCGAAACAAACGAGTTAGCTTTAAATCCATGCGAAACGTATGATTTAGCTTAAAATCAATGCGAAGTAGAAGGCTTAGCTTCAGATCCATGCGAATCAAACGGTTTAGCTTCAAATACTTGTGATATACATGATATAGCTTCAAGAGCATGCCTAACAAACGAGTTAACTTCAAATCCATTCGAAACACATGGTTTAGATTCAAATCGATGCGAAGTAGAAGGCTTATCTACGAATCCATGCGAAACAAATGGTTTAGCTGCAAATACTTGTGATATACATGATTCAGCATCAACTGCATGCGAAACAAACGAGTTAGCTTCAAATCCATGCGAAACACATGATTTAGCTTCAAATCAATGCGAACTAGAAGGGTTATCATCAAATCCGTGCGAATCAAATGGTTTAGATTCAAATACTTGTGATATACATGATTTAGCTTCAACAGCATGCGAATCAAACGAGTTAGCTTCAAATCCATGCCAAACACATGATTTAGCTTCAAATCAAAGCGAAGTAGAGAAGTTATGTTCGAATCCATGCGAAACAAATCGTTTAGCATCAAATACTTTTGATATACATGATTTAACTTCAACTGCATGTGATACAAACGAGTTAGCTTAAAATCCAAGCGAAACACATTATTTAGCTTCAAATCAATGCGAGGTAGAAGGCTTAGCTTCAAATCCATGCGAAGCACATGATTTAGCATCAAATCAATGCGAACTAGGAGGCTTATTTTCAAATCCATGCGAAACACATGATTTAACTCCAAATCAATGCGAAGTAGAAGGCATAGCTTCAAATCCGTGGGAATGAAATCGTTTACCTTCAAATACTTGTGATATGCATGACTTATCTTCAACTGCATGCGAAACAAACGAGTTAGCTTGAAATCCATGCGCAACACATGATTTAGCTTCAAATCAATGCGAAGTAGAAGGGTTATCTTCGAATCCATGCCAAACAAATGGTTTAGCTTCAAACACTTGTGAGATACATGACTTAGCTTCAACTGCATGCGAAACAACGAGTTAGCTTTAAATCCATGCGAAACACATGATTTAACTCCAAATCAATGCGAAGTAGAAGGCTATGCATCAAATCCATGCGAAAAACATGATTTAGCTTCAAATCAATGCGAAGTAGAAGGGTTATCTTCGAATCCATGCGAAACAAATGATTTAGCTTCAAACGCTTTTGATATACATGATTTAACTTCAACTGCATGTGATAGAAACGAGTTAGCTTCAAATTCCCAGCGAAATACATGATTTATCTTCAAATCAATGCGAGGTAGAAGGCTTAGCTTCAAATCCATGCGAATCAAACGGTTTACCTTCAAATACTTGTGATATTCTTGATTTATATTCAAGTGCATGCGAAACAAACGAGTTAGCTTTAAATCCATGCGAAACTCATGATTTAGCTCCAAATCAATGCGAAGTAGAAGGCATAGCTTCAAATCCATGGGAATCAAATGGTTTATGTTCAAATACTTGTGATATACGTGACTTAGCTTCAACTGCATGCGAAACAAACGAGTTAGATTCAAATCAATGCGAAACACATGCTTTAGCTTCAAATCAATGCGAACTAGAAGCATTATCATCAAATCCGTGCGAATCAAATGGTTTAGCTTCAAATACTTGTGATATACATGATTTAGCTTCAACAGCATGAGAATCAAACGAGTTAGCTTCAAATCCATGCCAAACACATGATTTAGCTTCAAATAAAGCGAAGTAGAAAGGTTATCTTCGAATCCATGCGAAACAAATCGCTTAGCATCAAATACTTGTGATATACGTGATTTAACTTCAACTGCATGTGATACAAACGAGTTAGCTTAAAATCCAAGCGAAACACATGATTGAGCTTCAATTCAATGCGAAGTAGAAGGCTTAGCTTCAAACCCATGCGAATAAAATGGTTTAGGTTCAAATACTTGTGATATACATGATTTGGCGTCAACAGCATGCGAAACAAACGAGATAGATTCAAATCCAAAGGCATTACATGATTCAGTTTCAAATCAATGCGACACAGAAGGCTTAGCTTCAAATCCATGCGGATCAAATGGTTCAGCGTCAAATACTTGTAATATACATGATTTATCTTCAACAGCGTGCGAAACATACGAGTTAGCTTGAAATCCAAGCGAAACACATGATTGAGCTTCAAATCAATGCAAAGTAGAAGGCCTAGCTTCAAATCCACGCGAATCAAATGGTTTAGCTTCAAATGCTTGTGATATACATGATTTAGATTCAAGTGCATGCGTAACAAACGAGATAGCTTCAAATCCATGCGAAACATATGATTTAACATCAAATCAAAGCGAGGCAGAAGGCTGATCTTCGAATCCATGCAAAACAAATGGTTTAGCTTCAAATACTTGTGATATACTTGATTTAGATTCAAGTGCGTGCGAAACAAACGAGTTAGCTTCAAATCCAAGCGAAACACATGATTTATTTTCAAATCAATGCGAGGTAGAAGGCTTAGCTTCAAATCCATGCGAAACATATGATTTAACATCAAATCACTGCGAAGCAGAAGGCTGATATTCGAATCCATGCGAAACAAATGGTTTAGCTTCAAATACTTGTGATATACATGATTTAGCTTCAACTGCATGCGAAACAAACGAGTTAGCTTTAAATCCATGCGAAACGTATGATTTAGCTTAAAATCAATGCGAAGTAGAAGGCTTAGCTTCAGATCCATGCGAATCAAACGGTTTAGCTTCAAATACTTGTGATATACTTGATTTAGATTCAAGTGCGTGCGATACAAACGAGTTAGTTTCAAATCCAAGCGAAACACATTATTTATCTTCAAATCAATGCGATGTAGAAGGGTTATCTTCGAATCCATGCGAAACAAATGGTTTTGCTTTATGTACTTGCGATATACTTGACTTAGCTTCAACAGCATGCGAAACAAACGAGTTAGCTTCAAATCCATGCGAAACACACGATTTAGCTTCACATCAATGCGAAGTAGAAGGCTGATCTTCAAATTCTTGAGAAACAAATGATTTAGCGTCAGATAATTGCGATATAAGTGATATGGCTTCAAATGCAGGTGATATAAACGACTTAGCTTCAAATCCAAGGGAAACACATGATTTAACATCAAATCAATGCGAAGAAGAAGGCTGAGCTTCAAATTCATGCGAAACGAATGGTTTAGGTTCAAATACTTGGAATATACATGGTTTAGATTCAACTGCATGAGAAACAAATGAGTTAGCTTCAAATCCTAGCGAAACACATGATTTAGCTTCAAATCAATGCGAAGTAGAAGGCTTAGCTTCAAATCCATGCGAATCAAATGGTGTAGTTTCACATACTTTTGATATACATAATTAGATTCAACTGCATGCGAAACAAACGAGGTAGCTTCAAATGAATACGAAACACATGATTTAGCTTAAAATCAATGCGAAGTAGTAGGCTTATCTTCGAATCAATGCGAAACAAATGGTTTAGCTTCAAATATTTCTGATATACATGATTTAGCTTAAAATGCCGGCGAAGCAAGCGAGTTAGCTTCATAGATAAGCGAAACACATGATTTATCGACAAATTCATGCGAAACAGATGGTTTAGCTTAATATTCATGCGAAACAAATGGTTTAGCTTCAAATACTTCTGATATACATGATTTAGCTTCAACTGCATGCGAAACAAACCAGTTAGCTTGAAATCCAAGCGAAACACATGATTTAGCTTCAGATCAATGCGAAGTAGAAGGCCTAGCTTCAAATCCATGCGAATCCAATGGTTTAGCTTCAAATACTTGTGATATACATGACTTAGCTTCAACTGCATGCGATACAAACGACTTAGTTTCAAATCCATGCGAAACACATGATTTAGCTTCAAGTAAAAGCGAAGTAGAAGGCTGATCTTCGAATCCATGCGAAACAACTGGTTTTGGCTCAAATACTTGTGATATACATGATTTAGCTTCTAGTGCATGCGAAACAAACGAGTTAGCTTCAAATCCAAGCGAAACACATGTTTTAGCTACATATCCATGCGATGTAGAAGTTTGAGCTTCAAATTCATGCGAAACACATGGTTTAGCTTAATATTCATGCGATACGAATGGTGCAGCTTCAAATACTTGTGATATACACGATTTAGCTTCAACTGTATGTGAAACAAACGAGTTAGATTCAAATCCATGCGAAACACATGATTTAGCTTAAAATCAATGCGAAGTAGAAGTCTTTTCTTCGAAACCATGCGAATCAAATGGTTTACCTTCAAATATTTCTAATATACATGATTTAGCTTAAAATGTCGGCGAAACAAACGAGTTAGCTTCATAAATAAGCGAAACACATGATTTATCGACAAATTCATGCGAAACACATGGTTTAGTTTAATATTCATGCGAACCAAATACTTCAATTTCAAATACTTGTGATATATATGATTTAGATTCAAGTGCGTGCGAAACAAACGAGTTAGCTTCAAATCCAAGCGAAACACATGATTTATGTTCAAATCAATGCGAGGTAGAAGGCTTAGCTTCAAATCCATGCGAATCAAACGGTTTAGCTTTAAATACATATGATATGCATAGTTTAGATTCAAGTGCATGGGAAACAAACGAGTTAGCATCAAATCCACGCGAAACACATGATTTATCTTCAAATCAATGCGAGGTAGAAGGCTTAGCTTCAGATCCATGCGAATCAAACTGTTTAGCTTCAAACACTTGTGATATACTTGATTTAGATTCAACAGCATGCAAAACTAACGAGTTAGCTTCAAATCCATGCGAAACACATGAGTTAGCATCAAATCAATGCGAAGTAGGAGGCTTATCTTCAAATCCATGCGAAACACATGATTTAACTCCAAATCAGTGCGAAGTAGAAGGCTTTGCTTCAAATCCATACGAAACACATGATTTAGCTTCAAATCAATGCGAAGTAGAAGGATTATCTTCGAATCCATGCGAAACAAATAGTTTAGCTTCAAATAACTGTGATATGCATTATTTAGCTTCAACTGCATGCGAAAACAACGAGTTAGCTTGATATCCATGCGAAAAACATGTTTTAGCTTCAAATCAATGCGAAGTAGAATACTGATCTTTGAATCCATGCGAAACAAATGGTTTAGCTTCAAATACTTGTCATATACATGATTTAGCTTCAACGGCATGCGAAACAATCGAGTTAGATTCAAATCCGTGCGAAACACATGATTTAGCTTCAAATCAATGCGAAGTAGAAGGCTTTGCTTCAAATCCGTGCGAATCAAATGTTTTAGCTTCAAATTCTCGTGATATACATGATTTAGCTTCAACTGCGTGCGTAACAAACGAGTTAGCTTCAAATCCAAGCGAAACACATTATTTAGATTCAAATCAATGCGAAGTAGAAGGCTTATCTTCGAATCTATGCGAAACAAATGGTTTAGCTTCAAACACATGTGATATACATGATTTAGCTTCAACTGCATGCGAATCAAGCGAGTTAGCTTCAAATCCAAGGGAAACACATGATTTAACATCAAATCAATGCGAAGTAGAAGGCTGAGCTTCAAATTCATGCGAAACGAATGGTTTAGGTTCAAATACTTGTGATATACATGATTTAGCTTCAACAGCATGCGAAACGAACGAGTTAGCTTCAAATCCAAGCGAAACACATGATTGAGCTTCAATTCAATGCGAAGTAGAAGGCTTAGCTTCAATCCCATGCGAATAAAATGGTTTAGGTTCAAATACTTGTGATATACATGATTTGGCGTCAACAGCATGCGAAACAAACGAGATAGATTCAAATCCAAAGGCATTACATGATTCAGTTTCAAATCAATGCGACACAGAAGGCTTAGCTTCAAATCCATGCGGATCAAATGGTTCAGCGTCAAATACTTGTAATATACATGATTTATCTTCAACAGCGTGCGAAACATACGAGTTAGCTTGAAATCCAAGCGAAACACATGATTGAGCTTCAAATCAATGCAAAGTAGAAGGCCTAGCTTCAAATCCACGCGAATCAAATGGTTTAGCTTCAAATGCTTGTGATATACATGATTTAGATTCAAGTGCATGCGTAACAAACGAGATAGCTTCAAATCCATGCGAAACATATGATTTAACATCAAATCAAAGCGAGGCAGAAGGCTGATCTTCGAATCCATGCAAAACAAATGGTTTAGCTTCAAATACTTGTGATATACTTGATTTAGATTCAAGTGCGTGCGAAACAAACGAGTTAGCTTCAAATCCAAGCGAAACACATGATTTATTTTCAAATCAATGCGAGGTAGAAGGCTTAGCTTCAAATCCATGCGAAACATATGATTTAACATCAAATCACTGCGAAGCAGAAGGCTGATATTCGAATCCATGCGAAACAAATGGTTTAGCTTCAAATACTTGTGATATACATGATTTAGCTTCAACTGCATGCGAAACAAACGAGTTAGCTTTAAATCCATGCGAAACGTATGATTTAGCTTAAAATCAATGCGAAGTAGAAGGCTTAGCTTCAGATCCATGCGAATCAAACGGTTTAGCTTCAAATACTTGTGATATACTTGATTTAGATTCAAGTGCGTGCGATACAAACGAGTTAGTTTCAAATCCAAGCGAAACACATTATTTATCTTCAAATCAATGCGATGTAGAAGGGTTATCTTCGAATCCATGCGAAACAAATGGTTTTGCTTTATGTACTTGCGATATACTTGACTTAGCTTCAACAGCATGCGAAACAAACGAGTTAGCTTCAAATCCATGCGAAACACACGATTTAGCTTCACATCAATGCGAAGTAGAAGGCTGATCTTCAAATTCTTGAGAAACAAATGATTTAGCGTCAGATAATTGCGATATAAGTGATATGGCTTCAAATGCAGGTGATATAAACGACTTAGCTTCAAATCCAAGGGAAACACATGATTTAACATCAAATCAATGCGAAGAAGAAGGCTGAGCTTCAAATTCATGCGAAACGAATGGTTTAGGTTCAAATACTTGGAATATACATGGTTTAGATTCAACTGCATGAGAAACAAACGAGTTAGCTTCAAATCCTAGCGAAACACATGATTTAGCTTCAAATCAATGCGAAGTAGAAGGCTTAGCTTCAAATCCATGCGAATCAAATGGTGTAGTTTCACATACTTTTGATATACATAATTAGATTCAACTGCATGCGAAACAAACGAGGTAGCTTCAAATGAATACGAAACACATGATTTAGCTTAAAATCAATGCGAAGTAGTAGGCTTATCTTCGAATCAATGCGAAACAAATGGTTTAGCTTCAAATATTTCTGATATACATGATTTAGCTTAAAATGCCGGCGAAGCAAGCGAGTTAGCTTCATAGATAAGCGAAACACATGATTTATCGACAAATTCATGCGAAACAGATGGTTTAGCTTAATATTCATGCGAAACAAATGGTTTAGCTTCAAATACTTCTGATATACATGATTTAGCTTCAACTGCATGCGAAACAAACCAGTTAGCTTGAAATCCAAGCGAAACACATGATTTAGCTTCAGATCAATGCGAAGTAGAAGGCCTAGCTTCAAATCCATGCGAATCCAATGGTTTAGCTTCAAATACTTGTGATATACATGACTTAGCTTCAACTGCATGCGATACAAACGACTTAGTTTCAAATCCATGCGAAACACATGATTTAGCTTCAAGTAAAAGCGAAGTAGAAGGCTGATCTTCGAATCCATGCGAAACAACTGGTTTTGGCTCAAATACTTGTGATATACATGATTTAGCTTCTAGTGCATGCGAAACAAACGAGTTAGCTTCAAATCCAAGCGAAACACATGATTTATGTTCAAATCAATGCGAGGTAGAAGGCTTAGCTTCAAATCCATGCGAATCAAACGGTTTAGCTTTAAATACATATGATATGCATAGTTTAGATTCAAGTGCATGGGAAACAAACGAGTTAGCATCAAATCCACGCGAAACACATGATTTATCTTCAAATCAATGCGAGGTAGAAGGCTTAGCTTCAGATCCATGCGAATCAAACTGTTTAGCTTCAAACACTTGTGATATACTTGATTTAGATTCAACAGCATGCAAAACTAACGAGTTAGCTTCAAATCCATGCGAAACACATGAGTTAGCATCAAATCAATGCGAAGTAGGAGGCTTATCTTCAAATCCATGCGAAACACATGATTTAACTCCAAATCAGTGCGAAGTAGAAGGCTTTGCTTCAAATCCATACGAAACACATGATTTAGCTTCAAATCAATGCGAAGTAGAAGGATTATCTTCGAATCCATGCGAAACAAATAGTTTAGCTTCAAATAACTGTGATATGCATTATTTAGCTTCAACTGCATGCGAAAACAACGAGTTAGCTTGATATCCATGCGAAAAACATGTTTTAGCTTCAAATCAATGCGAAGTAGAATACTGATCTTTGAATCCATGCGAAACAAATGGTTTAGCTTCAAATACTTGTCATATACATGATTTAGCTTCAACGGCATGCGAAACAATCGAGTTAGATTCAAATCCGTGCGAAACACATGATTTAGCTTCAAATCAATGCGAAGTAGAAGGCTTTGCTTCAAATCCGTGCGAATCAAATGTTTTAGCTTCAAATTCTCGTGATATACATGATTTAGCTTCAACTGCGTGCGTAACAAACGAGTTAGCTTCAAATCCAAGCGAAACACATTATTTAGATTCAAATCAATGCGAAGTAGAAGGCTTATCTTCGAATCTATGCGAAACAAATGGTTTAGCTTCAAACACATGTGATATACATGATTTAGCTTCAACTGCATGCGAATCAAGCGAGTTAGCTTCAAATCCAAGGGAAACACATGATTTAACATCAAATCAATGCGAAGTAGAAGGCTGAGCTTCAAATTCATGCGAAACGAATGGTTTAGGTTCAAATACTTGTGATATACATGATTTAGCTTCAACAGCATGCGAAACGAACGAGTTAGCTTCAAATCCAAGCGAAACACATGATTGAGCTTCAATTCAATGCGAAGTAGAAGGCTTAGCTTCAATCCCATGCGAATAAAATGGTTTAGGTTCAAATACTTGTGATATACATGATTTGGCGTCAACAGCATGCGAAACAAACGAGATAGATTCAAATCCAAAGGCATTACATGATTCAGTTTCAAATCAATGCGACACAGAAGGCTTAGCTTCAAATCCATGCGGATCAAATGGTTCAGCGTCAAATACTTGTAATATACATGATTTATCTTCAACAGCGTGCGAAACATACGAGTTAGCTTGAAATCCAAGCGAAACACATGATTGAGCTTCAAATCAATGCAAAGTAGAAGGCCTAGCTTCAAATCCACGCGAATCAAATGGTTTAGCTTCAAATGCTTGTGATATACATGATTTAGATTCAAGTGCATGCGTAACAAACGAGATAGCTTCAAATCCATGCGAAACATATGATTTAACATCAAATCAAAGCGAGGCAGAAGGCTGATCTTCGAATCCATGCAAAACAAATGGTTTAGCTTCAAATACTTGTGATATACTTGATTTAGATTCAAGTGCGTGCGAAACAAACGAGTTAGCTTCAAATCCAAGCGAAACACATGATTTATTTTCAAATCAATGCGAGGTAGAAGGCTTAGCTTCAAATCCATGCGAAACATATGATTTAACATCAAATCACTGCGAAGCAGAAGGCTGATATTCGAATCCATGCGAAACAAATGGTTTAGCTTCAAATACTTGTGATATACATGATTTAGCTTCAACTGCATGCGAAACAAACGAGTTAGCTTTAAATCCATGCGAAACGTATGATTTAGCTTAAAATCAATGCGAAGTAGAAGGCTTAGCTTCAGATCCATGCGAATCAAACGGTTTAGCTTCAAATACTTGTGATATACTTGATTTAGATTCAAGTGCGTGCGATACAAACGAGTTAGTTTCAAATCCAAGCGAAACACATTATTTATCTTCAAATCAATGCGATGTAGAAGGGTTATCTTCGAATCCATGCGAAACAAATGGTTTTGCTTTATGTACTTGCGATATACTTGACTTAGCTTCAACAGCATGCGAAACAAACGAGTTAGCTTCAAATCCATGCGAAACACACGATTTAGCTTCACATCAATGCGAAGTAGAAGGCTGATCTTCAAATTCTTGAGAAACAAATGATTTAGCGTCAGATAATTGCGATATAAGTGATATGGCTTCAAATGCAGGTGATATAAACGACTTAGCTTCAAATCCAAGGGAAACACATGATTTAACATCAAATCAATGCGAAGAAGAAGGCTGAGCTTCAAATTCATGCGAAACGAATGGTTTAGGTTCAAATACTTGGAATATACATGGTTTAGATTCAACTGCATGAGAAACAAACGAGTTAGCTTCAAATCCTAGCGAAACACATGATTTAGCTTCAAATCAATGCGAAGTAGAAGGCTTAGCTTCAAATCCATGCGAATCAAATGGTGTAGTTTCACATACTTTTGATATACATAATTAGATTCAACTGCATGCGAAACAAACGAGGTAGCTTCAAATGAATACGAAACACATGATTTAGCTTAAAATCAATGCGAAGTAGTAGGCTTATCTTCGAATCAATGCGAAACAAATGGTTTAGCTTCAAATATTTCTGATATACATGATTTAGCTTAAAATGCCGGCGAAGCAAGCGAGTTAGCTTCATAGATAAGCGAAACACATGATTTATCGACAAATTCATGCGAAACAGATGGTTTAGCTTAATATTCATGCGAAACAAATGGTTTAGCTTCAAATACTTCTGATATACATGATTTAGCTTCAACTGCATGCGAAACAAACCAGTTAGCTTGAAATCCAAGCGAAACACATGATTTAGCTTCAGATCAATGCGAAGTAGAAGGCCTAGCTTCAAATCCATGCGAATCCAATGGTTTAGCTTCAAATACTTGTGATATACATGACTTAGCTTCAACTGCATGCGATACAAACGACTTAGTTTCAAATCCATGCGAAACACATGATTTAGCTTCAAGTAAAAGCGAAGTAGAAGGCTGATCTTCGAATCCATGCGAAACAACTGGTTTTGGCTCAAATACTTGTGATATACATGATTTAGCTTCTAGTGCATGCGAAACAAACGAGTTAGCTTCAAATCCAAGCGAAACACATGTTTTAGCTACATATCCATGCGATGTAGAAGTTTGAGCTTCAAATTCATGCGAAACACATGGTTTAGCTTAATATTCATGCGATACGAATGGTGCAGCTTCAAATACTTGTGATATACACGATTTAGCTTCAACTGTATGTGAAACAAACGAGTTAGATTCAAATCCATGCGAAACACATTATTTAGCTTAAAATCAATGCGAAGTAGAAGTCTTTTCTTCGAATCCATGCGAATCAAATGGTTTACCTTCAAATATTTCTAATATACATGATTTAGCTTAAAATGTCGGCGAAACAAACGAGTTAGCTTCATAAATAAGCGAAACACATGATTTATCGACAAATTCATGCGAAACACATGGTTTAGTTTAATATTCATGCGAACCAAATACTTCAATTTCAAATACTTGTGATATATATGATTTAGATTCAAGTGCGTGCGAAACAAACGAGTTAGCTTCAAATCCAAGCGAAACACATGATTTATGTTCAAATCAATGCGAGGTAGAAGGCTTAGCTTCAAATCCATGCGAATCAAACGGTTTAGCTTTAAATACATGTGATATGCATAGTTTAGATTCAAGTGCATGGGAAACAAACGAGTTAGCATCAAATCCAAGCGAAACACATGATTTATCTTCAAATCAATGCGAGGTAGAAGGCTTAGCTTCAGATCCATGCGAATCAAACTGTTTAGCTTCAAACACTTGTGATATACTTGATTTAGATTCAAGTGCGTGCGATACAAACGAGTTAGTTTCAAATCCAAGCGAAACACATTATTTATCTTCAAATCAATGCGAAGTAGAAGGGTTGTCTTCGAATCCATGCGAAACAAATGGTTTTGCTTCAAGTACTTGTGATATACTTGATTTAGCTTCAAGAGCATGCGAAACAAACGAGATAGCTTCAAATCCATTCGAAACATATGATTTAACATCAAGTCAATGCGAAGCAGAAGGCTGATCTTCGAATCCATGCGAAACAAATGGTTTAGCTCAAATACTTGGGATATACATGGTTTAGATTCAGCTGCATGGGAAACAAACGAGTTAGCTTCAAATCCATGCGAAACACATCATTTAGATTAATATCAATGCGAAGTAGAAGGCTTATCTTCGAATCCATGCGAGACAAATGGTTTAGCTTCAAATATTTGTGATATACATGATTTAGCTCCAAATGCAGGCGAAATAACGAGTTAGCTCTAAACCCATGCGAAACACATGATTTGGCTTCAAATCAATGCGATGTAGCAGGCTTAGCATCAAATCCATGTGAAACACATGATTTAGCTTCAAATCAATGCCAAGACCAAGGCTTATCTTCGAATCAATGCGAAACAAATGGTTTAGCCTCAAATACTTGTGATATACATCATTTAGCTTCAAATGCATGCGAAACAATCGAGTTAGCTTCAAATCCAGCGAAAAACATGAATTAAGTTCAAATCAACGTGAAGTAGAAGGCTTAGTTTTAAATCCACCCGAAACGAAAGATTTAGCTTCAAATACTTGCCAATATAAGTGATATAGCTTCAAATGCAGGCAAAACAAACGAGTTACCTTCAGATGCATGCGAAACACATGATTAAGCTTCAAATCAATGCGAAGTAGAAGGCTTATCTTCGACTCCATGCGAAACCAATGGAATAGCTTCAAATACTTGGGATTACATGATTCAGATTCAACTGCATGCGAAACAAACGAGCTGGCTTCAAATTTCAGCGAATCAAATGAGTTAGCTTCAAATCAATGCGAAGTAGAAGGCTGATCTTCGAATCCACACGAAACAGATGGTTTAGATTCAAATACTTGTAATATACATGATTTAGGTTCAACAGCATGCGAAACAAACGAGTTAGCTTCAAATCCATGCGAAACACATGATTTAGCATCAAATGAATGCGAAGTAGAAGGCTTATATTCGAAACCATGCTAAACAAATGGTTTAGCTCAAATACTTGGGATATACATGGTTTAGATTCAACTGCATGCGAAACAAACGAGTTAGCTTCAAATCCATGCGAAACACATCATTTAGATTAATATCAATATTTTATTTAGATTAATATCAGATTAATATCAATGCGAAGTAGAAGGCTTATCTTCGAATCCATGCGAGAAAAATGGTTTAGCTTCAAATATTTGTGATATACATGATTTAGCTCCAAATGCAGGCGAAATAACGAGTTAGCTCTAAACCCATGCGAAACACATGATGTGGCTTCAAATCAATGCGATGTAGCAGGCTTAGCTTCAAATCCATGTGAATCACATGATTTAGCTTCAAATCAATGTGTGGTAGAAGGCTTAGCTTCAAATCCATGCGAATCAAAAGGTTTTGTTTCAAATACTTGTGATATGCTTGATTTATATTCAAATGCATGCGAAACGAACGAGATAGATTCAAATCCATGCGAAACACATGATTTAACTCCAAATCAATGCGAAGTAGAAGGCATAGCTTTAAATCCATGGGAATCAAATGGTTTAGCTTCAAATAATTGCGATACACATGATTTAGCTTCAAATGCATGCGAAACAAACGAGTTAGTTTCAAATCCATGCGTATCACATGATTTACCTTCAAATCAATGCGAAGTAGAAGGATTAGCTTCAAATCCAAGCGACTCACATGATTTAGCTTCAAACAATTGTGATATACATGATTCAGCTTCAACTGCATGCGAAACAAACGAGTTAGCTTCAAATCCATGCGAAACACATGATTTAGCATCAAATCAATGCGACGTAGGAGGCTTATCTTCAAATCCATGCGAAACAAATCGTTTAGCTTCAAATACTTGTGATATTCATGATTTATCTTCAACTGCATGTGAAACAAACGAGCTAGCTTAAAATCCAAGCGAAACACATTATTTAGCTTCAAATCAATGCGAAGTAGAAGGCTGAGCTTCAAATCCAAGCGAAACACATGATTTATCTTCAAATCAATGCGAAGTAGAAGGCTTAGCTTCAAATCCATGCGAATCAAACGGTTTAGCTCAAATACTTGTGATATACATGATTTAGATTCAACAGCATGCGAAACAAACGAGTTAGCTTAAAATCCAAGCGGAACACATGATTTGTCTTCAAATCAATGCGAAGTAGAAGGCTTAGCTTCAAATCCATGCGAATCAAACGGTTTAGCTTCAAATACTTGTGATATGCTTGATTTATATTGAAGTGCATGCGAAACAAACGAGATAAATTCAAATCCATGCGAAACATATGATTTAACATCAAATCAATGAGACGCATAATGATGATCTTCGAATCCATGCGAAACAAATGGTTTAGCTTCAAATACTTGTGATATACATGATTTCGCATCAAGAACATGCGAAACAAGCGAGTTAGCTTCAAATCCATGCGAAACACATGATTTAGCTTCAAATCAATGCGAAGTAGAAAGGTTACCTTCAAATCCATGCGAAACAAATGGTTTAGCATCAAATACTTGTGATTTACATGGTTTAGATTCAAGTGCATGCGAAACAAACGAGTTAGCTTAAAATTCATACGAAACTCATGATTTAACTTCAAATCAATGCGAAGTGGAAGGGTTACCTTCGAATCCATGCGAAACAAATGGTTTGGCCTCAAATATTTGTGTTATACATGATTTAGCTTCAATAGTATGCGAAACACACGAGTTAGCTTCAAATCCTTGCGATAGACATGATTTAGCTTCAAATCAATGCGAAGTAGAAGGCTTATCTTCGAACCCATGCGAAGCAAATGTTTCTGCTTCAAATACTTGTGATATACAAGATTTAGCATCAACTGCATGCGAAACACACGCGTAAGCTTCAAATCCATGCGAAACACATGATTTAGCTTTAAATCAATGCGACGTAGGAGGCTTATCTTCAAATCCATGCGAAACAAATCGTTTAGCTTCAAATACTTGTGATATTCATGATTTATCTTCAACTGCATGTGAAACAAACGAGCTAGCTTAAAATCCAAGCGAAACACATTATTTAGCTTCAAATCAATGCGAAGTAGAAGGCAGAGCTTCAAATCCAAGCGACTCACATGATTTAGCTTCAAACAATTGTGATATACATGATTCAGCTTCAACTGCATGCGAAACAAACGAGTTAGCTTCAAATCCATGCGAAACACATGATTTAGCATCAAATCAATGCGACGTAGGAGGCTTATCTTCAAATCCATGCGAAACAAATCGTTTAGCTTCAAATACTTGTGATATTCATGATTTATCTTCAACTGCATGTGAAACAAACGAGCTAGCTTAAAATCCAAGCGAAACACATTATTTAGCTTCAAATCAATGCGAAGTAGAAGGCTGAGCTTCAAATCCAAGCGAAACACATGATTTATCTTCAAATCAATGCGAAGTAGAAGGCTTAGCTTCAAATCCATGCGAATCAAACGGTTTAGCTCAAATACTTGTGATATACATGATTTAGATTCGACAGCATGCGAAACAAACGAGTTAGCTTAAAATCCAAGCGGAACACATGATTTGTCTTCAAATCAATGCGAAGTAGAAGGCTTAGCTTCAAATCCATGCGAATCAAACGGTTTAGCTTCAAATACTTGTGATATGCTTGATTTATATTGAAGTGCATGCGAAACAAACGAGATAAATTCAAATCCATGCGAAACATATGATTTAACATCAAATCAATGAGACGCATAATGATGATCTTCGAATCCATGCGAAACAAATGGTTTAGCTTCAAATACTTGTGATATACATGATTTCGCATCAAGAACATGCGAAACAAGCGAGTTAGCTTCAAATCCATGCGAAACACATGATTTAGCTTCAAATCAATGCGAAGTAGAAAGGTTACCTTCAAATCCATGCGAAACAAATGGTTTAGCATCAAATACTTGTGATTTACATGGTTTAGATTCAAGTGCATGCGAAACAAACGAGTTAGCTTAAAATTCATACGAAACTCATGATTTAACTTCAAATCAATGCGAAGTGGAAGGGTTACCTTCGAATCCATGCGAAACAAATGGTTTAGCTTCAAACACTTGTGATGTACATGATTTAAGCTTCTACTGCATGCAAAACAAACGAGTTAGCTTTAAATCCAAGCGAAACACATGATTTAGCTTCAAATCAATGCGAAGTAGAAGGCTTAGCTTCAAATCCATGCGAAGTAGAAGGCTTAGCTTCAAATCCATGCGATACAAATTGTTCAGCTTCAAATACTTGTGGTATTCATGATTTAGCATCAACTGCTTCCGAATCCAACGAGTCAGCTTCAAATCCATGCGAATCACATGATTTAGCTTCAAATTCATTCGAAACACCTGGTTTAGCTTAATATTCTTGCGAAACAAATGGTTTAGCTTCAAATACTTGTGATATGCATGATTTAGCCTCAACCGCATGCAAAGCAAACGAGTTAGCTTCAAATCCATGCGAAACACATGATTTAGCTTCAAATTCATGCGAAACACATGGTTTAGCTTAATATTCATGGGAAACAAATGCTTCAGCTTCAAATGCTTGTGATATACATGATTTAGCTTCAACTGCATGCGAAACAAACGACTAAGCTTCAAATCCAGGCGACACACATGATTTAGCTTCAAGTAAAAGCGAAGTAGAAGGCTGATCTTCGAATCCATGCGAAACAAATGGTTTAGCTTCAAATACTTGTGATATACACGATTTAGCTTCAAATGCATGCGGAACAAACGAGTTATCTTCAAATCCTTGCGATAGACATGATTTAGCTTCAAATCAATGCGAAGTAGAAGGCTTATCTTCGAATCCATGCGAAACAAGTGGTTTAGCTTCAAATACTTGTGAAATACACGATTTAGCTTCAAATGCATGCGGAACAAACGAGTTATCTTCAAATCCAAGCCAAACACATGATTTAGCTTCAAATCAATGCGAAGTAGAAGGCTTAGCTTCAAATCCATGCGAATCAAATGGTGTAGCTTCAAATACTTTTGATATACATAATTAGATTCAACTGCATGCGAAACAAACGAGTCAGCTTCAAATCCATGCGGATCACATGATTTAGCTTCAAATTCATTCGAAATACATGGTTTAGCATAATATTCTTGCGAAACAAATGGTTTAGCTTCAAATACTTGTGATATGCATGATTTAGCCTCAATTGCATGCGAAACAAACGACTTAGCTTCAAATCCATGCGAAACACATGATTTAGCTTCAAGTAAAAGCGAAGTAGAAGCCTGATCTTCGAATCCATGCGAAACAAATGGTTTAGCCTCAAATATTTGTGTTATACATGATTTAGCTTCAATAGTATGCGAAACACACGAGTTAGCTTCAAATCCTTGCGATAGACATGATTTAGCTTCAAATCAATGCGAAGTAGAAGGCTATTCTTCGAACCCATGCGAAACAAATGTTTCTGCTTCAAATACTTGTGATATACATGATTTAGCATCAACTGCATGCGAAACACACGCGTAAGCTTCAAATCCATGCGAAACACCTGATTTAGCTTTAAATCAATGCGAAGAAGAATGGTGATCTTCGAATCCATGCTAATCAAATGGTTCCGATTCGAATACTTGTGATATACATGATTTAGATTCTACAGCATGCGAAACAAACGAGTTAGCTTCAAACACATGCGAATCAAATGGTTTAGCTTCAAAGACCTGTGATATACATGATTTAGCTTCAACTGCATGCGAAACAAACGAGTTAGCTTTAAATCCATGCGAAACGTATGATTTAGCTTAAAATCAATGCGAAGTAGAAGGATTATCTTCGAATCCATGCAGAACAAATGGTTTAGCTTCAAACACTTGTGATATACATGATTTAGCTTCAACTGCATGTGAAACAAACGAGTTAGCTTAACATCCATACGAAGCACATGATTTAGCTGCAAATTAATGCGAAGTAGAGGGCATACCATCAAATCCATGAGAAACAAATGGTTTAGCTTCAAATGCTTGTGATATACATAATTTAGCTTCAACTGCATGCGAAACAAACGAGTTGGCTTCAAATCCATGCGAAACACATGATTTAGCATCAAAGCAATGCGAAGTAGGAGGCTTATCTTCGAATCCATGCGAAACAAATGGTTTAGCTCAAATACTTGTGATATACATGATTTAGCATCAACAGTATACGAAACAAGCGAGTTAGCTTCAAATCCATGCGAAACACATGATTTAGCTTCAAATCAATGAGAAGTAGAAAGGTTATCTTCAAATCCATGCGAAACAAATGGTTTAGCTTCAAATACTTGTGATATGCATGATTTAGATTCAAGTGCATGCGAAACAAACGAGTTAGCTTCAAATCCGTGCGAAACATATGATTTAACATCAAGTAAAAGCTAAGTAGAAGCCTGATCTTCGAATCCATGCGAAACAAATGGTTTAGCCTCAAATATTTGTGTTATACATGATTTAGCTTCAATAGTATGCGAAACACACGAGTTAGCTTCAAATCCTTGCGATAGACATGATTTAGCTTCAAATCAATGCGAAGTAGAAGGCTTATCTTCGAACCCATTGCGAAACAAATGTTTCTGCTTCAAATACTTGTGATATACATGATTTAGCATCAACTGCATGCGTAACACACGCGTAAGCTTCAAATCCATGCCAAACACATGATTTAGCTTTAAATCAATGCGAAGAAGAATCTTCGAATCCATGCTAATCAAATGGTTCCGATTCAAATACTTGTGATATGCATGATTTAGCCACAATTGCATGCGAAACAAACGACTTAGCTTCAAATCCATGCGAAACACATGATTTAGCTTCAAGTAACAGCGAAGTAGAAGCCTGATCTTCGAATCCATGCGAAACAAATGGTTTGGCCTCAAATATTTGTGTTATACATGATTTAGCTTCAATAGTATGCGAAACACACGAGTTAGCTTCAAATCCTTGCGATAGACATGATTTAGCTTCAAATCAATGCGAAGTAGAAGGCTTATCTTCGAACCCATGCGAAACAAATGTTTCTGCTTCAAATACTTGTGATATACAAGATTTAGCATCAACTGCATGCGAAACACACGCGTAAGCTTCAAATCCATGCGAAACACATGATTTAGCTTTAAATCAATGCGAAGAAGAATGGTGATCTTCGAATCCATGCTAATCAAATGGTTCCGATTCGAATAATTGTGATATACATGATTTAGATTCTACAGCATGCGAAACAAACGAGTTAGCTTCAAATACATGCGAATCAATTGGTTTAGCTTCAAAGACCTGTGATATACATGATTTAGCTTCAACTGCATGCGAAACAAACGAGTTAGCTTTAAATCCATGCGAAACGTATGATTTAGCTTCAAATCAATGCGAAGTAGAAGGATTATCTTCGAATCCATGCAGAACAAATGGTTTAGCTTCAAACACTTGTGATATACATGATTTAGCTTCAACTGCATGTGAAACAAACGAGTTAGCTTAACATCCATACGAAGCTCATGATTTACCTACAAATTAATGCGAAGTAGAGGGCATACCATCAAATCCATGAGAAACAAATGGTTTAGCTTCAAATGCTTGTGATATACATAATTTAGCTTCAACTGCATGCGAAACAAACGAGTTAGCTTCAAATCCATGCGAAACACATGATTTAGCATCAAAGCAATGCGAAGTAGGAGGGTTATCTTCGAATCCATGCGAAACAAATGGTTTAGCTTCAAATGCTTGAGAATATATGTGACATAGCTTCAAATGCAGGCGAAATAAACGACTTGCCACAAATCCATGCGAAACACACGATTCAGCTTAAAATCAATGCTAAGTAGAAGGCTTAGCTACAAATCCATGCGAAACAAATGGTTCAGCTTCAAATACTTGTGATATGCCTGATTTAGCTTCAACTGCATGCGAAACAAACGAGTTAGCTTTAAATACATTCAAAACACATCATTTAGCTTCATTTTCATTCGAAACACATGGTTTAGCTTAATATTCGTGCGAAACATATGGTTCAGCTTCAAATACTTGTAATATACATGATTTGGCTTCAACTGCATGTGAAACAGACGTATTAGCTTCGAATTCAAGTGAAACACATGATTCAACTTCAAATCAATGCGAAGTAGAAGGCTTGGCTGCAAAACCATGCGCAACAAATGGTTCAGCTGCAAATACTTGTGATATATATGACTCAGCTTGAACTGTATGCGCAACAAACGTGTTAGCATCAAATCCAAGCGAAACACATGATGTAGCTACAGAGTCGTGCGAAATGGAACGTATGGCTTCAAATCCATGCGAAACGAATGGTTTTGATTCAAATACTTGCGAATATAAGTGATATAACTTCAATTGCCGGCGAAACAAACGAGTTGGCTTCAAATCCATGCGAATCGCATGATTCAGCTTCAAATCAAAGCGAAACACATTATTTAACTTCAAATCAATTCGAAGTAGAAGGCTCAGTTTCAAATCCATGCGAAACAAATGGTTTAGATTTAAAGTCATGCGAGAGACATGCTTTAGCTTCAAATTCATGCGAAACACATGGTTTAGATACATATACTTGTGGTATACATGATTTAGCTTCAACTGCATGCGAAACAAACTAGTTAGCTTCAAATCGAAACGAAACACATGATTCAGCTTCAAATCAATGCGAAGCAGAATGCTGATCTTCTAATCCATGCGAAACAAATGGTTTAACTTCAAGTACATGTGATATACAAGATTTAGCTTCAACTGCATGCGAAACAAACGAGTTAGCTGCAAATCAATGCGAAACACATGATTTAGCTTCAAATCAATGCGAAGCAGAAGGCTGATCGTTGAATTCACGCGAAACAATTGGTTTAGCTTCAAATACTTGTTTTATACATGATTTAGCTTGAACTGCATGCGAAACAAACGAGTTAGCTTCGAATCCATGCGAAACACATGATTTAGCTTCAATTCAATGCGAAGTAGAAGGCTTAACTTCTAATCAATGCAAAACAATTGACTGAGCTTCAAATACTTGCGAACATAAGTGATACAGCTTCAAATGCATTCACAACAAACGAGTTAGCTTCAAATCCATGCGAAACACATGATTTAGCATCAAATCAATGCGAATTGGAAGGCTTAGCTTCAAATCCATTCGACACAAATGATTTAGCTTTAAATACTTGCGATATAAGTGATATAGCTTCAACCGCATGCGAAACAATCGAGTTAGCTTCAAATCCATGCGAAACACATGATTTAGCTTCAAATCAATGCGAAGTAGAAGGCTTGGCATCTCATCCATGCGAACCGAATGATTCGGATTCAAATACTTGTGATATACATGATTTAGCTTCAACTGCATGCGAAACAAACGAGTTATCTTGAAATTCATGCGGAACACATGATTTAGCCACAAATCAATGCGAAACACATGATTCAGCGTCAAATCAATGCGAAGCAGAAGGATTAGCTTCGAATCCATGCGAATCAGATGGTTTAGCTTCAAATACTTGTGATACACACGATTTATATTCAACTGCATGCGACACAAACGAGATAGCTACAAATCCAAGCGAAATACATGATTTAGCTTCAAATCAATACGAAGTAGGAAGCCTAGCTTCAAATGCATGCGAAACGAATGATTTATCTTGAAATACTGGCGAATATAAGTGATATACCTACAAATGCAGGCGAAACAAACGAGTGAGCTTCAAATCCAAGCGTAATACATGATTTAACTTCAAATCAATGCGAAGTAGAAGGATTAGCTTCAAACCCATGCGCATCAAATGGTTTAGCTTCAAATACTTGTGATATACATGATTTATCTTCAAACGCAGACGAAACAAACGAGTTAGCTTCAAATCCATGCGAAACACATGATTTAGCTTCAAATCAATGCGAAACAGAAGGCTGATCTTCAAATCCATTCGAAACAAATGGTTTAGCTTCAAATACTTGTGACATACATGATTTAGCTTCAACCGCATGCGAAACAAACGAGTTAGCTTCAAATCCATGCGAAACACATGATTTAGCTTCAATTCAATTCGAAGTAGAAGGCTTACCTTCGAATCCAAGCGAAGCAAATGGTTTAGCTTCAAATACTTCTGATATACATGATTTAGCTTCAAATGCAGGAGAAACAAACGAGCTAGATTCAAATCCATACAAAACATATGATTTGGATCCAAATTCATGCGAAACACATGGTTTAGCTTATTATTCATACGAAACAAATGGTTCAGCTTCAAATACTTGTGATATACATGATTTAGCTTCAACTGCATGTGAAACAAACGAGTTAGCTTAACATACATACGAAGCACATGATTTAGCTGCAAATTAATGCGAAGTAGAGGGCATACCATCAAATCCATGCGAAACAAATCGTTTAGCTTCAAATACTTGTGATATACATGATTTAACTTCAACTGCATGTGATACAAACGAGTTAGCTTAAAATCCAAGCGGAACACATGATATAGCTTCAAATCAATGCGAAGTAGAATGTTGAGTTTCAAATCCATGAGAAACAAATGGTTTACCTTCAAATGCTTGTGATGTACATAATTTAACTTCAACTGCATGCGAAACAAACGAGTTAGCTTCAAATCCATGCGAAACACATGATTTAGCATCAAATCAATGCGAAGTAGGAGGCTTATCTTCAAATCCATGCGAAACAAATCGTTTAGCTTCAAATACTTGTGATATTCATGATTTATCTTCAACTGCATGTGAAACAAACGAGCTAGCTTAAAATCCAAGCGAAACACATGATTTAGCTTCAAATCAATGCGAAGTAGAAGGGTTATCTTCGTATCCATGCGAAACAAATGGTTTAGCTTCAAATACTTGTGATATACATGATTTAGCTTCAACAGCATGCGAAACAAACGAGTTAGCTTCAAATCCATGCGAAACACATGATTTAGCTTCAAATCAATGCGAAGCAGAAGGCTGATCGTTGAATTCACGCGAAACAATTGGTTTAGCTTCAAATACTTGTTTTATACATGACTTAGCTTGAACTGCATGCGAAACAAACGAGTTAGCTTCGAATCCATGCGAAACACATGATTTAGCTTCAATTCAATGCGAAGTAGAAGGCTTAACTTCTAATCAATGCAAAACAATTGACTGAGCTTCAAATACTTGCGAACATAAGTGATATAGCTTCAAATGCATTCACAACAAACGAGTTAGCTTCAAATCCATGCGAAACACATGATTTAGCTTCAAATCAATGCGAATTGGAAGGCTTAGCTTCAAATCCATTCGACACAAATGATTTAGCTTTAAATACTTGCGATATAAGTGATATAGCTTCAACCGCATGCGAAACAATCGAGTTAGCTTCAAATCCAAGCGAAACACATGATTTGTCTTCAAATCAATGTGAAGTAGAAGGCTTAGCTTCAAATCCAAGCGAACCAAATTATTTAGCTTCAAATCAATGCGAAGTAGAAGGCGTGGTTTCAAATACATGAGAAAAAATGGTTTAGCTTCAGATGCTTGTGATATACATGATTCAGCATCAACTGCATGCGAAACAAACGAGTTAGCTTCAAATCCATGCGAAACACATGATTTAGCTTCAAATCCATGCGAAAAACATGATTTAGCTTCAAATCAATGCGAAGTGGAATACTGATCTTTGAATCAATGCGAAAAAAATGGTTTAGCTTCAAATACTCGTGATATACATGATTTAGCTTCAACTTCATGCGAAACAAACGAGTTAGCTTCAAATCCAAGCGAGACGCATGATTTAGCTTCAAATCAATGCAAAGTAGAAGGCTTAGCTTCAAATCCATGCGATACAAATTGTTCAGCTTCAAATACTTGTGGTATTCATGATTTAGCATCAACTGCTTCCGAATCCAACGAGTCAGCTTCAAATCCATGCGAATCACATGATTTAGCTTCAAATTCATTCGAAACACCTGGTTTAGCTTAATATTCTTGCGAAACAAATGGTTTAGCTTCAAATACTTGTGATATGCATGATTTAGCCTCAACCGCATGCAAAGCAAACGAGTTAGCTTCAAATCCATGCGAAACACATGATTCAGCTTCAAATTCATGCGAAACACATGGTTTAGCTTAATATTCATGGGAAACAAATGCTTCAGCTTCAAATACTTGTGATATAGATGATTTAGCTTCCACTGCATGCGAAACGAACCAGTTAGCTTCAAATCCAAGCGAGACACATGATTTAGCTTCAAATCAATGCGAAGTAGAAGGCGTAGCTTCAAATCTATGCGAAACAAATGGTTCAGCTTCAAATGCTTGTGATATACATGATTTAGCTTCAACTGAATGCGAAACAAACGACTAAGCTTCAAATCCAGGCGACACACATGATTTAGCTTCAAGTAAAAGCGAAGTAGAAGGCTGATCTTCGAATCCATGCGAAACAAATGGTTTAGCTTCAAATACTTGTGATATACACGATTTAGCTTGAAATGCATGCGGAACAAACGAGTTATCTTCAAATCCTTGCGATAGACATGATTTAGCTTCAAATCAATGCGAAGTAGAAGGCTTATCTTCGAATCCATGCGAAACAAGTGGTTTAGCTTCAAATACTTGTGAAATACACGATTTAGCTTCAAATGCATGCGGAACAAACGAGTTATCTTCAAATCCAAGCCAAACACATGATTTAGCTTCAAATCAATGCGAAGTAGAAGGCTTAGCTTCAAATCCATGCGAATCAAATGGTGTAGCTTCAAATACTTTTGATATACATAATTAGATTCAACTGCATGCGAAACAAACGAGTCAGCTTCAAATCCATGCGAATCACATGATTTAGCTTCAAATTCATTCGAAATACATGGTTTACCATAATATTCTTGCGAAACAAATGTTTCTGCTTCAAATACTTGTGATATACAAGATTTAGCATCAACTGCATGCGAAACACACGCGTAAGCTTCAAATCCATGCGAAACACATGATTTAGCTTTAAATCAATGCGAAGAAGAATGGTGATCTTCGAATCCATGCTAATCAAATGGTTCCGATTCGAATAATTGTGATATACATGATTTAGATTCTACAGCATGCGAAACAAACGAGTTAGCTTCAAATACATGCGAATCAATTGGTTTAGCTTCAAAGACCTGTGATATACATGATTTAGCTTCAACTGCATGCGAAACAAACGAGTTAGCTTTAAATCCATGCGAAACGTATGATTTAGCTTCAAATCAATGCGAAGTAGAAGGATTATCTTCGAATCCATGCAGAACAAATGGTTTAGCTTCAAACACTTGTGATATACATGATTTAGCTTCAACTGCATGTGAAACAAACGAGTTAGCTTAACATCCATACGAAGCACATGATTTAGCTGCAAATTAATGCGAAGTAGAGGGCATACCATCAAATCCATGAGAAACAAATGGTTTAGCTTCAAATGCTTGTGATATACATAATTTAGCTTCAACTGCATGCGAAACAAACGAGTTAGCTTCAAATCCACGCGAAACACATGATTTAGCTTCAAATCAATGCGAAGCAGAAGGCTGATCGTTGAATTCACGCGAAACAATTGGTTTAGCTTCAAATACTTGTTTTATACATGATTTAGCTTGAACTGCATGCGAAACAAACGAGCTAGATTCAAATCCATACAAAACATATGATTTGGATCCAAATTCATGCGAAACACATGGTTTAGCTTATTATTCATACGAAACAAATGGTTCAGCTTCAAATACTTGTGATATACATGATTTAGCTTCAACTGCATGTGAAACAAACGAGTTAGCTTAACATCCATACGAAGCACATGATTTAGCTGCAAATTAATGAGAAGTAGAGGGCATACCATCAAATCCATGCGAAACAAATGGTTCAGCTTCAAATACTTGTGATATACATGATTTAGCTTCAACTGCATGTGAAACAAACGAGTTAGCTTAACATCCATACGAAGCACATGATTTAGCTGCAAATTAATGCGAAGTAGAGGGCATACCATCAAATCCATGCGAAACAAATCGTTTAGCTTCAAATACTTGTGATATACATGATTTAACTTCAACTGCATGTGATACAAACGAGTTAGCTTAAAATCCAAGCGGAACACATGATATAGCTTCAAATCAATGCGAAGTAGAATGTTGAGTTTCAAATCCATGAGAAACAAATGGTTTACCTTCAAATGCTTGTGATGTACATAATTTAACTTCAACTGCATGCGAAACAAACGAATTAGCTTCAAATCCATGCGAAACACATGATTTAGCATCAAATCAATGCGAAGTAGGAGGCTTATCTTCAAATCCATGCGAAACAAATCGTTTAGCTTCAAATACTTGTGATATTCATGATTTATCTTCAACTGCATGTGAAACAAACGAGCTAGCTTAAAATCCAAGCGAAACACATTATTTAGCTTCAAATCAATGCGAAGTAGAAGGCTGAGCTTCAAATCCAAGCGAAACACATGATTTATCTTCAAATCAATGCGAAGTAGAAGGCTTAGCTTCAAATCCATGCGAATCAAACGGTTTAGCTCAAATACTTGTGATATACATGATTTAGATTCAACAGCATGCGAAACAAACGAGTTAGCTTAAAATCCAAGCGGAACACATGATTTGTCTTCAAATCAATGCGAAGTAGAAGGCTTAGCTTCAAATCCATGCGAATCAAACGGTTTAGCTTCAAATACTTGTGATATGCTTGATTTATATTGAAGTGCATGCGAAACAAACGAGATAAATTCAAATCCATGCGGAACATATGATTTAACATCAAATCAATGCGACGCAGAATGATGATCTTCGAATCCATGCGAAACAAATGGTTTAGCTTCAAATACTTGTGATATACATGATTTAGCTTCAACTGCAGGCGAAACAAACGAGTTAGCTTAAAATTCATGCGAAACTCATGATTTAACTTCAAATCAATGCGAAGTGGAAGGGTTACCTTCGAATCCATGCGAAACAAATGGTTTAGCTTCAAACACTTGTGATGTACATGATTTAGCTTCAACTGCATGTGAAACAAACGAGTTAGTTTAAAATCCAAGCGAAACACATGATTTGTCTTCAAATCAATGTGAAGTAGAAGGCTTAGCTTCAAATCCAAGCGAACCAAATTATTTAGCTTCAAATCAATGCGAAGTAGAAGGCGTGGTTTCAAATCCATGAGAAAAAATGGTTTAGCTTCAGATGCTTGTGATATACATGATTCAGCATCAACTGCATGCGAAACAAACGAGTTAGCTTCAAATCCATGCGAAACACATGATTTAGCTTCAAATCCATGCGAAACACATGATTTAGCTTCAAATCAATGCGAAGTGGAATACTGATCTTTGAATCAATGCGAAACAAATGGTTCAGCTTCAAATACTCGTGATATACGTGATTTAGCTTCAACTTCATGCGAAACAAACGAATTAGCTTCAAATCCAAGCGAGACGCATGATTTAGCTTCAAATCAATGCAAAGTAGAAGGCTTAGCTTCAAATCCATGCGATACAAATTGATCAGCTTCAAATACTTGTGGTATTCATGATTTAGCATCAACTGCTTCCGAATCCAACGAGTCAGCTTCAAATCCATGCGAATCACATGATTTAGCTTCAAATTCATTCGAAACACCTGGTTTAGCTTAATATTCTTGCGAAACAAATGGTTTAGCTTCAAATACTTGTGATATGCATGATTTAGCCTCAACCGCATGCAAAGCAAACGAGTTAGCTTCAAATCCATGCGAAACACATGATTCAGCTTCAAATTCATGCGAAACACATGGTTTAGCTTAATATTCATGGGAAACAAATGCTTCAGCTTCAAATACTTGTGATATAGATGATTTAGCTTCCACTGCATGCGAAACGAACCAGTTAGCTTCAAATCCAAGCGAGACACATGATTTAGCTTCAAATCAATGCGAAGTAGAAGGCTTAGCTTCAAATCTATGCGAAACAAATGGTTCAGTTTCAAATGCTTGTGATATACATGATTTAGCATCAAGAACATGCGAAACAAGCGAGTTAGCTTCAAATCCATGCGAAACACATGATTTAGCTTCAAATCAATGCGAAGTAGAAAGGTTACCTTCAAATCCATGCAAAACAAATGGTTTAGCTTCAAATACTTGTGATTTACATGATTTAGATTCAAGTGCATGCGAAACAAACGAGTTAGCTTCAAATCCATGCGGAACATATGATTTAACATCAAATCAATGCGACGCAGAATGCTGATCTTCGAATCCATGCGAAACAAATGGTTTAGCTTCAAATACTTGTGATATACATGATTTAGCTTCAACTGCAGGCGAAACAAACGAGTTATCTTGAAATTCATGCGGAACACATGATTTAGCCACAAATCAATGCGAAACACATGATTCAGCGTCAAATCAATGCGAAGCAGAAGGATTTGCTTCGAATCCATGCGAATCAGATGGTTTAGCTTCAAATACTTGTGATACACACGATTTATATTCAACTGCATGCGACACAAACGAGATAGCTACAAATCCAAGCGAAATACATGATTTAGCTTCAAATCAATACGAAGTAGGAAGCCTAGCTTCAAATGCATGCGAAACGAATGATTTATCTTCAAATACTGGCGAATATAAGTGATATACCTTCAAATGCAGGCGAAACAAACGAGTGAGCTTCAAATCCAAGCGTAATACATGATTTAACTTCAAATCAATGCGAAGTAGAAGGATTAGCTTCAAATCCATGCGCATCAAATGGTTTAGCTTCAAATACTTGTGATATACATGATTTATCTTCAAACGCAGACGAAACAAACGAGTTAGCTTCAAATCCATGCGAAACACATGATTTAGCTTCAAATCAATGCGAAGCAGAAGGCTGATCGTTGAATTCACGCGAAACAATTGGTTTAGCTTCAAATACTTGTTTTATACATGATTTAGCTTGAACTGCATGCGAAACAAACGAGTTAGCTTCGAATCCATGCGAAACACATGATTTAGCTTCAATTCAATGCGAAGTAGAAGGCTTAACTTCTAATCAATGCAAAACAATTGACTGAGCTTCAAATACTTGCGAACATAAGTGATATAGCTTCAAATGCATTCACAACAAACGAGTTAGCTTCAAATCCATGCGAAACACATGATTTAGCTTCAAATCAATGCGAAACAGAAGGCTGATCTTCAAATCCATTCGAAACAAATGGTTTAGCTTCAAATACTTGTGACATACATGATTTAGCTTCAACCGCATGCGAAACAAACGAGTTAGCTTCAAATCCATGCGAAACACATGATTTAGCTTCAATTCAATTCGAAGTAGAAGGCTTATCTTCGAATCCAAGCGAAGCAAATGGTTTAGCTTCAAATACTTCTGATATATATGATTTAGCTTCAAATGCAGGGGAAACAAACGAGTTAGCTTAACATCCATACGAAGCACATGATTTAGCTGCAAATTAATGCGAAGTAGAGGGCATACCATCAAATCCATGCGAAACAAATCGTTTAGCTTCAAATACTTGTGATATACATGATTTAACTTCAACTGCATGTGATACAAACGAGTTAGCTTAAAATCCAAGCGGAACACATGATATAGCTTCAAATCAATGCGAAGTAGAATGTTGAGTTTCAAATCCATGAGAAACAAATGGTTTACCTTCAAATGCTTGTGATGTACATAATTTAACTTCAACTGCATGCGAAACAAACGAGTTAGCTTCAAATCCATGCGAAACACATGATTTAGCATCAAATCAATGCGAAGTAGGAGGCTTATCTTCAAATCCATGCGAAACAAATCGTTTAGCTTCAAATACTTGTGATATTCATGATTTATCTTCAACTGCATGTGAAACAAACGAGCTAGCTTAAAATCCAAGCGAAACACATTATTTAGCTTCAAATCAATGCGAAGTAGAAGGCTGAGCTTCAAATCCAAGCGAAACACATGATTTATCTTCAAATCAATGCGAAGTAGAAGGCTTAGCTTCAAATCCATGCGAATCAAACGGTTTAGCTCAAATACTTGTGATATACATGATTTAGATTCAACAGCATGCGAAACAAACGAGTTAGCTTAAAATCCAAGCGGAACACATGATTTGTCTTCAAATCAATGCGAAGTAGAAGGCTTAGCTTCAAATCCATGCGAATCAAACGGTTTAGCTTCAAATACTTGTGATATGCTTGATTTATATTGAAGTGCATGCGAAACAAACGAGATAAATTCAAATCCATGCGAAACATATGATTTAACATCAAATCAATGCGACGCAGAATGATGATCTTCGAATCCATGCGAAACAAATGGTTTAGCTTCAAATACTTGTGATATACATGATTTAGCATCAAGAACATGCGAAACAAGCGAGTTAGCTTCAAATCCATGCGAAACACATGATTTAGCTTCAAATCAATGCGAAGTAGAAAGGTAACCTTCAAATCCATGCAAAACAAATGGTTTAGCTTCAAATACTTGTGATTTACATGATTTAGATGCAAGTGCATGCGAAACAAACGAGTTAGCTTCAAATCCATGCGGAACATATGATTTAACATCAAATCAATGCGACGCAGAATGCTGATCTTCGAATCCATGCGAAACAAATGGTTTAGCTTCAAATACTTGTGATATACATGATTTAGCTTCAACTGCAGGCGAAACAAACGAGTTAGCTTAAAATTCATGCGAAACTCATGATTTAACTTCAAATCAATGCGAAGTGGAAGGGTTACCTTCGAATCCATGCGAAACAAATGGTTTAGCTTCAAACACTTGTGATGTACATGATTTAGCTTCAACTGCATGTGAAACAAACGAGTTAGTTTAAAATCCAAGCGAAACACATGATTTGTCTTCAAATCAATGTGAAGTAGAAGGCTTAGCTTCAAATCCAAGCGAACCAAATTATTTAGCTTCAAATCAATGCGAAGTAGAAGGCGTGGTTTCAAATCCATGAGAAAAAATGGTTTAGCTTCAGATGCTTGTGATATACATGATTCAGCATCAACTGCATGCGAAACAAACGAGTTAGCTTCAAATCCATGCGAAACACATGATTTAGCTTCAAATCCATGCGAAACACATGATTTAGCTTCAAATCAATGCGAAGTGGAATACTGATCTTTGAATCAATGCGAAACAAATGGTTCAGCTTCAAATACTCGTGATATACGTGATTTAGCTTCAACTTCATGCGAAACAAACGAATTAGCTTCAAATCCAAGCGAGACGCATGATTTAGCTTCAAATCAATGCAAAGTAGAAGGCTTAGCTTCAAATCAATGCGATACAAATTGATCAGCTTCAAATACTTGTGGTATTCATGATTTAGCATCAACTGCTTCCGAATCCAACGAGTCAGCTTCAAATCCATGCGAATCACATGATTTAGCTTCAAATTCATTCGAAACACCTGGTTTAGCTTAATATTCTTGCGAAACAAATGGTTTAGCTTCAAATACTTGTGATATGCATGATTTAGCCTCAACCGCATGCAAAGCAAACGAGTTAGCTTCAAATCCATGCGAAACACATGATTCAGCTTCAAATTCATGCGAAACACATGGTTTAGCTTAATATTCATGGGAAACAAATGCTTCAGCTTCAAATACTTGTGATATAGATGATTTAGCTTCCACTGCATGCGAAACGAACCAGTTAGCTTCAAATCCAAGCGAGACACATGATTTAGCTTCAAATCAATGCGAAGTAGAAGGCTTAGCTTCAAATCTATGCGAAACAAATGGTTCAGTTTCAAATGCTTGTGATATACATGATTTAGCATCAAGAACATGCGAAACAAGCGAGTTAGCTTCAAATCCATGCGAAACACATGATTTAGCTTCAAATCAATGCGAAGTAGAAAGGTTACCTTCAAATCCATGCAAAACAAATGGTTTAGCTTCAAATACTTGTGATTTACATGATTTAGATTCAAGTGCATGCGAAACAAACGAGTTAGCTTCAAATCCATGCGGAACATATGATTTAACATCAAATCAATGCGACGCAGAATGCTGATCTTCGAATCCATGCGAAACAAATGGTTTAGCTTCAAATACTTGTGATATACATGATTTAGCTTCAACTGCAGGCGAAACAAACGAGTTATCTTGAAATTCATGCGGAACACATGATTTAGCCACAAATCAATGCGAAACACATGATTCAGCGTCAAATCAATGCGAAGCAGAAGGATTTGCTTCGAATCCATGCGAATCAGATGGTTTAGCTTCAAATACTTGTGATACACACGATTTATATTCAACTGCATGCGACACAAACGAGATAGCTACAAATCCAAGCGAAATACATGATTTAGCTTCAAATCAATACGAAGTAGGAAGCCTAGCTTCAAATGCATGCGAAACGAATGATTTATCTTCAAATACTGGCGAATATAAGTGATATACCTTCAAATGCAGGCGAAACAAACGAGTGAGCTTCAAATCCAAGCGTAATACATGATTTAACTTCAAATCAATGCGAAGTAGAAGGATTAGCTTCAAATCCATGCGCATCAAATGGTTTAGCTTCAAATACTTGTGATATACATGATTTATCTTCAAACGCAGACGAAACAAACGAGTTAGCTTCAAATCCATGCGAAACACATGATTTAGCTTCAAATCAATGCGAAGCAGAAGGCTGATCGTTGAATTCACGCGAAACAATTGGTTTAGCTTCAAATACTTGTTTTATACATGATTTAGCTTGAACTGCATGCGAAACAAACGAGTTAGCTTCGAATCCATGCGAAACACATGATTTAGCTTCAATTCAATGCGAAGTAGAAGGCTTAACTTCTAATCAATGCAAAACAATTGACTGAGCTTCAAATACTTGCGAACATAAGTGATATAGCTTCAAATGCATTCACAACAAACGAGTTAGCTTCAAATCCATGCGAAACACATGATTTAGCTTCAAATCAATGCGAATTGGAAGGCTTAGCTTCAAATCCATTCGACACAAATGATTTAGCTTTAAATACTTGCGATATAAGTGATATAGCTTCAACCGCATGCGAAACAATCGAGTTAGCTTCAAATCCATGCGAAACACATGATTTAGCTTCAAATCAATGCGAAGTAGAAGGCTTGGCATCTCATCCATGCGAACCGAATGATTCGGATTCAAATACTTGTGATATACATGATTTAGCTTCAACTGCATGCGAAACAAACGAGTTATCTTGAAATTCATGCGGAACACATGATTTAGCCACAAATCAATGCGAAACACATGATTCAGCGTCAAATCAATGCGAAGCAGAAGGATTAGCTTCGAATCCATGCGAATCAGATGGTTTAGCTTCAAATACTTGTGATACACACGATTTATATTCAACTGCATGCGACACAAACGAGATAGCTACAAATCCAAGCCAAATACATGATTTAGCTTCAAATCAATACGAAGTAGGAAGCCTAGCTTCAAATGCATGCGAAACGAATGATTTATCTTCAAATACTGGCGAATATAAGTGATATACCTTCAAATGCAGGCGAAACAAACGAGTGAGCTTCAAATCCAAGCGTAATACATGATTTAATTTCAAATCAATGCGAAGTAGAAGGATTAGCTTCAAATCCATGCGCATCAAATGGTTTAGCTTCAAATACTTGTGATATACATGATTTATCTTCAAACGCAGACGAAACAAACGAGTTAGCTTCAAATCCATGCGAAACACATGATTTAGCTTCAAATCAATGCGAAACAGAAGGCTGATCTTCAAATCCATTCGAAACAAATGGTTTAGCTTCAAATACTTGTGACATACATGATTTAGCTTCAACCGCATGCGAAACAAACGAGTTAGCTTCAAATCCATGCGAAACACATGATTTAGCTTCAATTCAATTCGAAGTAGAAGGCTTATCTTCGAATCCAAGCGAAGCAAATGGTTTAGCTTCAAATACTTCTGATATATATGATTTAGCTTCAAATGCAGGGGAAACAAACGAGTTAGCTTAACATCCATACGAAGCACATGATTTAGCTGCAAATTAATGCGAAGTAGAGGGCATACCATCAAATCCATGCGAAACAAATCGTTTAGCTTCAAATACTTGTGATATACATGATTTAACTTCAACTGCATGTGATACAAACGAGTTAGCTTAAAATCCAAGCGGAACACATGATATAGCTTCAAATCAATGCGAAGTAGAATGTTGAGTTTCAAATCCATGAGAAACAAATGGTTTACCTTCAAATGCTTGTGATGTACATAATTTAACTTCAACTGCATGCGAAACAAACGAGTTAGCTTCAAATCCATGCGAAACACATGATTTAGCATCAAATCAATGCGAAGTAGGAGGCTTATCTTCAAATCCATGCGAAACAAATCGTTTAGCTTCAAATACTTGTGATATTCATGATTTATCTTCAACTGCATGTGAAACAAACGAGCTAGTTTAAAATCCAAGCGAAACACATTATTTAGCTTCAAATCAATGCGAAGTAGAAGGCTGAGCTTCAAATCCAAGCGAAACACATGATTTATCTTCAAATCAATGCGAAGTAGAAGGCTTAGCTTCAAATCCATGCGAATCAAACGGTTTAGCTCAAATACTTGTGATATACATGATTTAGATTCAACAGCATGCGAAACAAACGAGTTAGCTTAAAATCCAAGCGGAACACATGATTTGTCTTCAAATCAATGCGAAGTAGAAGGCTTAGCTTCAAATCCATGCGAATCAAACGGTTTAGCTTCAAATACTTGTGATATGCCTGATTTATATTGAAGTGCATGCGAAACAAACGAGATAAATTCAAATCCATGCGAAACATATGATTTAACATCAAATCAATGCGACGCAGAATGATGATCTTCGAATCCATGCGAAACAAATGGTTTAGCTTCAAATACTTGTGATATACATGATTTAGCATCAAGAACATGCGAAACAAGCGAGTTAGCTTCAAATCCATGCGAAACACATGATTTAGCTTCAAATCAATGCGAAGTAGAAAGGTTACCTTCAAATCCATGCAAAACAAATGGTTTAGCTTCAAATACTTGTGATTTACATGATTTAGATTCAAGTGCATGCGAAACAAACGAGTTAGCTTCAAATCCATGCGGAACATATGATTTAACATCAAATCAATGCGACGCAGAATGCTGATCTTCGAATCCATGCGAAACAAATGGTTTAGCTTCAAATACTTGTGATATACATGATTTAGCTTCAACTGCAGGCGAAACAAACGAGTTAGCTTAAAATTCATGCGAAACTCATGATTTAACTTCAAATCAATGCGAAGTGGAAGGGTTACCTTCGAATCCATGCGAAACAAATGGTTTAGCTTCAAACACTTGTGATGTACATGATTTAGCTTCAACTGCATGTGAAACAAACGAGTTAGTTTAAAATCCAAGCGAAACACATGATTTGTCTTCAAATCAATGTGAAGTAGAAGGCTTAGCTTCAAATCCAAGCGAACCAAATTATTTAGCTTCAAATCAATGCGAAGTAGAAGGCGTGGTTTCAAATCCATGAGAAAAAATGGTTTAGCTTCAGATGCTTGTGATATACATGATTCAGCATCAACTGCATGCGAAACAAACGAGTTAGCTTCAAATCCATGCGAAACACATGATTTAGCTTCAAATCCATGCGAAACACATGATTTAGATTCAAATCAATGCGAAGTGGAATACTGATCTTTGAATCAATGCGAAAAAAATGGTTTAGCTTCAAATACTCGTGATATACATGATTTAGCTTCAACTTCATGCGAAACAAACGAGTTAGCTTCAAATCCAAGCGAGACGCATGATTTAGCTTCAAATTCATGCGAAACACATGGTTTAGCTTAATATTCATGGGAAACAAATGCTTCAGCTTCAAATACTTGTGATATAGATGATTTAGCTTCCACTGCATGCGAAACGAACCAGTTAGCTTCATATCCAAGCGAGACACATGATTTAGCTTCAAATCAATGCGAAGTAGAAGGCTTAGCTTCAAATCTATGCGAAACAAATGGTTCAGTTTCAAATGCTTGTGATATTCATGATTTAGCATCAACTGCTTCCGAATCCAACGAGTCAGCTTCAAATCCATGCGAATCACATGATTTAGCTTCAAATTCATTCGAAACACCTGGTTTAGCTTAATATTCTTGCGAAACAAATGGTTTAGCTTCAAATACTTGTGATATGCATGATTTAGCCTCAACCGCATGCAAAGCAAACGAGTTAGCTTCAAATCCATGCGAAACACATGATTCAGCTTCAAATTCATGCGAAACACATGGTTTAGCTTAATATTCATGGGAAACAAATGCTTCAGCTTCAAATACTTGTGATATAGATGATTTAGCTTCCACTGCATGCGAAACGAACCAGTTAGCTTCATATCCAAGCGAGACACATGATTTAGCTTCAAATCAATGCGAAGTAGAAGGCTTAGCTTCAAATCTATGCGAAACAAATGGTTCAGTTTCAAATGCTTGTGATATACATGATTTAGCTTCAACTGCATGCGAAACAAACGACTAAGCTTCAAATCCAGGCGACACACATGATTTAGCTTCAAGTAAAAGCGAAGTAGAAGGCTGATCTTCGAATCCATGCGAAACAAATGGTTTAGCTTCAAATACTTGTGATATACACGATTTAGCTTGAAATGCATGCGGAACAAACGAGTTATCTTCAAATCCAAGCCAAACACATGATTTAGCTTCAAATCAATGCGAAGTAGAAGGCTTAGCTTCAAATCCATGCGAATCAAATGGTGTAGCTTCAAATACTTTTGATATACATAATTAGATTCAACTGCATGCGAAACAAACGAGTCAGCTTCAAATCCATGCGAATCACATGATTTAGCTTCAAATTCATTCGAAATACATGGTTTAGCATAATATTCTTGCGAAACAAATGGTTTAGCTTCAAATACTTGTGATATGCATGATTTAGCCTCAATTGCATGCGAAACAAACGACTTAGCTTCAAATCCATGCGAAACACATGATTTAGCTTCAAGTAAAAGCGAAGTAGAAGCCTGATCTTCGAATCCATGCGAAACAAATGGTTTAGCCTCAAATATTTGTGTTATACATGATTTAGCTTCAATAGTATGCGAAACACACGAGTTAGCTTCAAATCCTTGCGATAGACATGATTTAGCTTCAAATCAATGCGAAGTAGAAGGCTTATCTTCGAACCCATGCGAAACAAATGTTTCTGCTTCAAATACTTGTGATATACAAGATTTAGCATCAACTGCATGCGAAACACACGCGTAAGCTTCAAATCCATGCGAAACACATGATTTAGCTTTAAATCAATGCGAAGAAGAATGGTGATCTTCGAATCCATGCTAATCAAATGGTTCCGATTCGAATAATTGTGATATACATGATTTAGATTCTACAGCATGCGAAACAAACGAGTTAGCTTCAAATACATGCGAATCAATTGGTTTAGCTTCAAAGACCTGTGATATACATGATTTAGCTTCAACTGCATGCGAAACAAACGAGTTAGCTTTAAATCCATGCGAAACGTATGATTTAGCTTCAAATCAATGCGAAGTAGAAGGATTATCTTCGAATCCATGCAGAACAAATGGTTTAGCTTCAAACACTTGTGATATACATGATTTAGCTTCAACTGCATGTGAAACAAACGAGTTAGCTTAACATCCATACGAAGCACATGATTTAGCTGCAAATTAATGCGAAGTAGAGGGCATACCATCAAATCCATGAGAAACAAATGGTTTAGCTTCAAATGCTTGTGATATACATAATTTAGCTTCAACTGCATGCGAAACAAACGAGTTAGCTTCAAATCCACGCGAAACACATGACTTAGCATCAAAGCAATGCGAAGTAGGAGGCTTATCTTCAAATCCATGCGAAACAAATCGTTTAGCTTCAAATACTTGTGATATTCATGATTTAACTTCAACTGCATGTGAAACAAACGAGCTAGCTTAAAATACAAGCGAAACACATTATTTAGCTTCAAATCAATGCGAAGTAGAAGGCTGAGCTTCAAATCCAAGTGAAACACATGATTTATCTTCAAATCAATGCGAAGTAGAAGGCTTAGCTTCAAATCCATGCAAATCAAACGGTTTAGCTCAAATACTTGTGATATACATGATTTAGATTCAACAGCATGCGAAACAAACGAGTTAGCTTAAAATCCAAGCGGAACACATGATTTGTCTTCAAATCAATGCGAAGTAGAAGGCTTAGCTTCAAATCCATGCGAATCAAACGGTTTAGCTTCAAATACTTGTGATATGCTTGATTTATATTGAAGTGCATGCGAAACAAACGAGATAGATTCAAATCCATGCGAAAAATATGATTTAACATCAAATCAATGCGACGCAGAATGCTGATCTTCGAATCCATGCGAAACAAATGGTTTAGCTTCAAATACTTGTGATATACATGATTTAGCTTCAACTGCAGGCGAAATAATCGAGTTAGCTTCAAATCCATGCGAAACACATGATTGCTAAACGAATGATTTAGCTTCAAATGCTTGAGAATATATGTGACATAGCTTCAAATGCAGGCGAAATAAACGACTTGCCACAAATCCATCCGAAACACACGATTCAGCTTAAAATCAATGCTAAGTAGAAGGCTTAGCTTCAAATCCATGCGAAACAAATGGTTCAGCTTCAAATACTTGTGATATGCCTGATTTAGCTTCAACTGCATGCGAAACAAACGAGTTAGCTTTAAATCCATTCAAAACACATGATTTAGCTTCATTTTCATTCGAAACACATGGTTTAGCTTAATATTCGTGCGAAACATATGGTTCAGCTTCAAATACTTGTAATATACATGATTTGGCTTCAACTGCATGTGAAACAGACGTATTAGCTTCAAATTCAAGCGAAACACATGATTCAACTTCAAATCAATGCGAAGTAGAAGGCTTGGCTGCAAAACCATGCGCAACAAATGGTTCAGCTGCAAATACTTGTGATATATATGACTCAGCTTGAACTGTATGCGCAACAAACGTGTTAGCAACAAATCCAAGCGAAATACATGATTTAGCATCAAATCAATACGAAGTAGGAGGCCTAGCTTCAAATGCATGCGAAACGAATGATGTATCTTCAAATACTGGCGAATATAAGTGATATACCTTCAAATGCAGGCGAAACAAACGAGTGAGCTTTAAATCCAAGCGTAATACATGATTTAACTTCAAATCAATGCGAAGTAGAAGGATTAGCTTCAAATCCATGCGCATCAAATGGTTTAGCTTCAAATACTTGTGATATACATGATTTATCTTCAAACGCAGGCGAAACAAACGAGTTAGCTTCAAATCCATGCGAAACACATGATTTAGCTTCAAATCAATGCGAAACAGAAGGCTGATCTTCAAATCCATTCGAAACAAATGGTTTAGCTTCAAATACTTGTGGCATACATGATTTAGCTTCAACCGCATGCGAAACAAACGAGTTAGCTTCAAATCCATGCGAAACACATGATTTAGCTTCAATTCAATTCGAAGTAGAAGGCTTATCTTCGAATCCAAGCGAAGCAAATGGTTTAGCTTCAAATACTTCTGATATACATGATTTAGCTTCAAATGCAGGAGAAACAAACGAGCTAGATTCAAATCCATACAAATCATATGATTTGGATCCAAATTCATGCGAAACACATGGTTTAGCTTATTATTCATACGAAACAAATGGTTCAGCTTCAAATACTTGTGATGTACATGATTTAACTTCAACTGCAGGCCAAACAAACGAGTTAGCTTCAAATCCATGCGAAAAACATGATTTAGCTTCAAATCAATAGGAGGTAGAAGGCTGAACTTCGAATCCATGCGAAACGAATGGTTTAGCTTCAGTTACTTGTTTTATATATGATTTAAGCTTCTACTGCATGCAAAACAAACGAGTTAGCTTCTAATACAAGCGAAACACATGATTCAGGTTCAAATCAATGCGAAGTAGATGGCTTAGCTTGAAATCCATGCGAATCAAATGGTGCAGCTTCAAATACTTGTGATATACATGATTTAGCTTCAACTGCATACGAAACAAATGAGTTAGCTTTAAATCCATGCGAAACACATGATTTAGCTTCAAATCAATGCGAAGTAGAAGGCTTAGCTTCAAATCCATGCCAATCAAACGGTTTAGCTTCAAATACCTGTGATATACATGATTTAGCTTCAAATGCATGCGACATAAGCTAGTTAGCTTCAAATCGAAGCAAAACACATGATTCAGCTTCATATCAGTGCGAGGTCGAAGGCTTAGTTTCAAAATCAAGCGAAACAAATGATTCAGCTTCAAATCAATGCGACGAAGAATGTTTAGCTTCAAACCCATGCGAAACAAAATGTTTAGCTTCTAATACTTGTGATATACATGATTTAGCTTCAAGTGCATGCTAAACAAACGAGTTAGCTTCAAATCGAAGCGAAACACATGTTTTAGCTACATATCCGTGCGATGTAGAAGTTTGAGCTTCAAATTCGTGCGAAACACATGGTTTAGCTTAATATTCATGCGATACGAATGGTGCAGCTTCAAATACTTGTGATATACACGATTTAGCTTCAACTGTATGTGAAACAAACGAGTTAGATTCAAATCCATGCGAAACACATCATTTAGGTTCAAAATCATGCGAAACACATGGTTTAGCTTCAAATCAATGCGAAGTAGAAGGCTGATCTTCGAAATCACGCGAAACAAATGGTTTAGCTTCAAATACTTGTGATATACATGATTTAGCTTCATATCAATGCGAAACACATGATTCAGTTTCAAATCAATGCGAAGAAGAAGGCTTATCTTCGTATCCATGCGAAACAAATGGTTTATCTTCAAATCCATGCGAAACAGATGGTAGCAACAAATACTTGTGATATACATGATTTAGCTTCAACTGCATGCGAAACAAACGAGTTAGCTTCAAATCGAAGCGAAACACATGTTTTAGCTACATATCCGTGCGATGTAGAAGTTTGAGCTTCAAATTCATGCGAAACACATGGTTTAGCTTAATATTCATGCGATACGAATGGTGCAGCTTCAAATACTTGTGATATACACGATTTAGCTTCAACTGTATGTGAAACAAACGAGTTAGATTCAAATCCATGCGAAACACATCATTTAGGTTTAAAATCATGCGAAACACATGATTTAGCTTCAAATCAATTCGAAGTAGAAGGCTGATCTTCAAATCCATCCGAAACGAATGGTTTAGCTTCAAATACTTGTGATATACATGATTTAGTTTCAACTGCATGCGAAACAAACGAGTTAGCTTCAAATCCAAGCGAAACACAAGATTTAGCATCAAATCAATGCGAAGTAGAAGGCTTAGCTTCTAATCAATGCGAAACAATTGACTGAGCTTCAAATACTTGCGAATATAAGTGATATAGCTTCAAATGCAGGCAAAACAAACGAGTTAGCTTCAAAGCCATGCAAAACACATGATTCAGCTTCAAATCAATGCGAATTAGAAGGCTTAGCTCCAAATCCATTCGACGCAAATGATTTAGCTTCAAATACTTGCGATATAAGTGATATAGCTTCAACTGCATGCGAAACAATCGAGTTAGCTTCAAATCCATGCGAAACACATGATTTAGCTTCAAATCAATGCGAAACAGAAGGCTGATCTTCAAATCAATTCGAAACAAATGGTTTAGCTTCAAATACTTGTTTTATACATGATTTAACTTCAACTGCATGCGAATCAAACGAGTTAGATTCAAATCCATGCGAAACACATGATTTAGCTTCAAATCAATGCGAAACAGAAGGCTGATCTTCAAATCAATTCGAAACAAATGGTTTAGCTTCAAATACTTCTGATATACATGATTTAGCTTCAACTGCATGCGAATCCAACGAGTTAGCTTCAAATCCATGCGAAAACATGATTTAGGTTCGAAATCATGCGAAACACATGGTTTAGCTTCAAATCAATGCGAAGTAGAAGGCTGATCTTCGAAATCACGCGAAACAAATGGTTTAGCTTCAAATACTTGTGATATACATGATTTAGCTTCATATCAATGCGAAACACATGATTCAGCTTCAAATCAATGCGAAGAAGAAGACTTATCTTCGTATCCATGCGAAACAAATGGTTTATCTTCAAATCCATGCGAAACAGATGGTTTAGCAACAAATACTTGTGATATACATGATTTAGCTTGAACTGCATGCGAAACAAACGAGTTAGCTTAAAATCCATGCGAAGCAAATGATTTAGCTTTAAATTCATTCGACACACATGCGTTAGATTCAATTCCATGCGAAACGTACAGTTTAGCTTCAAATACTTGTTTTATACATGATATAGCTTCAACTGCAGGCGAAACAACCGAGATAGCGTCAAATCCATTCGAAACACATGGTTTAGATTCCAATCAATTCGATGTTGAAGGCATAGCTTCAAATCCTTGCAAAATATATGACTTACCTTCAAATACTTGCAATATGGATGAAATAATTTGAAATGCAGACGAAACAAACGAGTTTGCTTCTAATACAAGCGAAACACATGATTCAGGTTCAAATCAATGCGAAGTAGATGGCTTAGCTTCAAATCCATGCGAATCAAATGGTGCAGCTTCAAATACTTGTGATATACATGATTTAGCTTCAACTGCATGCGAAACAAACTAGTTAGCTTCAAATCGAAACGAAACACATGATTTAGCTTCATATCAATGCGAGGTAGAAGGCTTTGCTTCAAATTCAAGCGAAACACATGATTCAGCTTCAAATCAATGCGAAGTAGAAGGCTTAGCATCAAATCCATGCGACACCATCTATTTAGCTTCTTATATTTGTGATATAAGTGATATAGCTTCAAATGCAGGCGAAACAAACGAGTTAGCTTCAAATCCAAGCGAAACACATGATTTAGCTTAAAATCAATGCGAAGTAGAAGGCTTAGCTTCAAATCCATGCGAAGTAGAAGGCTTAGCTTCAAATCCATGTGAAACAAATGGTTTAGCTTTAAATACATGTAATATACATGATTTAGCTTCAACTGCATGCGAAACAAACGAGTTAGCTTTAAATCCAAGCGAAACACATGACTTAGCTTCAAATCAATGCGAAGTAGAAGGCTTAGCTTCAAATCCATGCGAAACACATAATTGCTATACGAATGATTTAGCTTCAAATGCTTGTCAATATATCTGACATAGCTTCAAATGCAGGCGAAATAGACGAGTTTGCCTCAAATCCATGCGAAACACACGATTCAGCTTAAAATCAATGCGACGAAGAATGTTTAGCTTCAAACCCAAGCGAAACAAAATGTTTAGCTTCTAATACTTGTGATATACATGATTTAGCTTCAAGTGCATGCTAAACAAACGAGTTAGCTTCAAATCGAAGCAAAACATATGTTCTAGCTACATATCCATGCGATGTAGAAGTTTGAGCTTCAAATTCATGCGAAACACATGGTTTAGCTTAATATTCATGCGATACCAATGGTGCAGCTTCAAATACTTGTGATATACACGATTTAGCTTCAACTGTATGTGAAACAAACGAGTTAGATTCAAATTCATGCGAAACACATGGTTTAGATACATATACTTGTGGTATACATGATTTAGCTTCAACTGCATGCGAAACAAACTAGTTAGCTTCAAATCGAAACGAAACACATGATTTAGCTTCATATCAATGCGAGGTAGAAGGCTTTGCTTCAAATTCAAGCGAAACACATGATTCAGCTTCAAATCAATGCGAAGTAGAAGGCTTAGCATCAAATCCATGCGACACCATCTATTTAGCTTCTTATATTTGTGATATAAGTGATATAGCTTCAAATGCAGGCGAAACAAACGAGTTAGCTTCAAATCCAAGCGAAAGACATGATTTAGCTTCATATCCATGCGAAATAGAAGGCTTAGTTTCAAATCCATGTGAAAAAAATGGTTTAGGTTCAAATACTTGTGATATACATGATTTAGCTTCAACTGTATGTGAAACAAACGAGTTAGATTCAAATCCATGCGAAAAACATGATTTAGCTTCAAATCAATAGGAGGTAGAAGGCTGAACTTCGAATCCATGCGAAAGAAATGGTTTAGCTTCAGTTACTTGTTTTATATATGATTTAAGCTTCTACTGCATGCAAAACAAACGAGTTAGCTTTAAATCCAAGCGAAACACATGATTTAGCTTCAAATCAATGCGAAGTAGAAGGCTTAGCTTCAAATCCATGCGAAGTAGAAGGCTTAGCTTCAAATCCATGCGAAACAAATGGTTTAGCTTTAAATACATGTAATATACATGATTTAGCTTCAACTGCATGCTAAACAAACGAGTTAGCTTTAAATCCAAGCGAAACACATGACTTAGCTTCAAATCAATGCGAAGTAGAAGGCTTAGCTTCAAATCCATGCGAATCAAATGGTTTAGCTTCAAATACTTGTGATATACATGATTTAGATTCAACTCCATGCAAAAGAAACGAGTTAGATTCAAATCCATGCGAAACACATGATTTAGCTTCAAATCAATGCGAAACAGAAGGCTGATCTTCAAATCCATTCGGAACAAATGGTTTAGCTTCAAATACTTCTGATATACATGATTTAGCTTCAACTGCATGCGAATCCAACGAGTTAGCTTCAAATCCATGCGAAAAACATGATTTAGGTTCAAAATCATGCGAAACACATGGTTTAGCTTCAAATCAATGCGAAGTAGAAGGCTGATCTTCGAAATCACGCGAAACAAATGGTTTAGCTTCAAATACTTGTGATATACATGATTTAGCTTCATATCAATGCGAAACACATGATTCAGCTTCAAATCAATGCGAAGTAGAAGGCTTATCTCCGAATCCATGCGAAACAAATGGATTAGCTTCAAATACTTGTGATATACATGATTTTGCTTCAACTGCACGCGAAACAAACGAGTTAGCTTCAAATCCATGCGAAACACATGATTTAGCTTCAAATCAATGCGAAGAAAAAGGGTGATCTTCAAATCCATGCGAATCAAATGGTTGAGGTTCAAATACTTGTGATATACATGATTTAGCTTCAACTGCATGCGAAACAAACGAGTTAGGTTCTAATCCATGCGATACACATGATTTAGCTTCAAATCAGTGCGAAGTATAAGGCGTATCTTCGAATCAATGCGAAACAAATCATTTAGCTTCAAATACTTGTGATATACACGATTTAGCTTCAAATGCAGGCGGAACAAACGAGTTAGCTTCAAATCCATGCGAAACACATGATTTAGCTTCAAATAAATGCGAAGAGGAAGGCTCAGCTTCAAATCCATGCGAATCAAATGGTTTAGTTTCAAATAGTTGTGATATACATGATTCAGATTCAACTGCGTGCGAAACGAGCGAATTAGCTTCAAATCCAAGCGAAACACGTGATTTAGCTTCAATTCAATACGAAGTAGAAGGCTGAGCTTCAAATTCATGCGGAACGAATGGTTTAGGTTCAAATACTTGTGATATACATGATTTGGCGTCAACAGCATGCGAAACAAACGAGATAGATTCAAATCCAAAGGCATCACATGATTCAGTTTCAAATCACTGCGATGCAGAAGGCTTAGCTTCAAATCCATGCGGATCAAATGGTTCAGAGACAAATACTTGTAATATACATGATTTATCTTCAACAGCGTGCGAAACATACGAGTTAGCTTCAAATCCAAGCGAAACACATGATTTAGCTTCAAATCAATGCAAAGTAGAAGGCCTAGCTTCAAACCCGCGCGAATCAAATGGTTTAGCTTCAAATACTTGTGATATACATGATTTAGATTCAAGTGCATGCGTAACAAACGAGATAGCTTCAAATCCATGCGAAACATATGATTTAGCTTCAAATCAATGCGAAGTAGAAGTCTTAGCTTCAGATTCATGCGAATCAAACGGTTTAGCTTCAAATACTAGTGATATACTTGATTTAGATTCAAGTGCGTGCGATACAAACGAGTTAGTTTCAAATCCAAGCGAAACACATTATTTATCTTCAAATCAATGCGAAGTAGAAGGGTTATCTTCGAATCCATGCGAAACAAATGGTTTTGCTTCATGTACTTGTGATATACTTGACTTAGCCTCAACAGCATGCGAAACAAACGAGTTAGCTTCAAATCCATGCGAAACACAGGATTCAGCTTCAAATCAATGCGAAGTAGAAGGCTTAGCTTCAAATCCATGCGAAACAAATGGTTTAGCTTCAAATACTTGTGATATACATGATTTAGCTTCAACTGCATGCGAAACCAACGAGTTAGTTTCAAATCCATGCGAAACACGTGATTTAGATTCAAATCAATGCGAAGGAGAATGCTAAGATTCAAATCCATGCGTATCAAATGGTTTAGCTTCAAATACTAGTGATATACATGATTTAGATTCAATTGCATGCGAAACAAATGAGTTAGCTGCAAATCCATGCAAAGCACATAATTTAGCCTCAACTCAATGCGAAGTAGAAGGCTTAGCTTCAAATCCATGCGAAACGAATGATTGACATTCAAATACTTGCGAATATAAGTGATATAGCTTCAAATGCTGGCGAAACAAACGAGTTAGCTTCAAATCCATGCAAAACACATGATTTAGCTTAATAATCATGCGAAGCAAATGGTTTAGCTTCAAATACTTGTGATATACATAATTTAGCTTCCACTGCATGCGAAGCAAGCGAGTTAGCTTCAAATGCAAGCGAAAGACATGATTTAGCTCAAATCAATGCGATGTAGAAGGTTTAGCTTCAAATCCATGCGAAACAAATGATTTAGCTTCAAACACTTGCGATATAAGTGATATAGCTTCAAATGCAGACGAAACAAACGTGTTGGCTTCAAATCCAAGCGAAACACATGATTTAACTTCAAATCAATGCGATATAGAAGGTTAAGCTTCAAATCCAAGCGATACACATGATATCGCTTCAAATCAATACGAAGCAGAAGGCTTATCTTCGAATCCATGCGAAACAAATGGTTTAGCGTCAAATACTTGTGATATACATGATTTAGCATCAAATACAGGCGAAATACATGATTTAGCTTCAAATTCATTCCTAACACATGGCTTAGCTTAATATTCATGCGTAGCAAATGGTTCAGCTGAAAATACTTGTGATATACATGATTAAGCTTCAACTGCATGTGAAACAAACATGTTCGCTTCAAATTCAAGCGAAACACATGATTCAGCTTCAAATCATTGCGAAGTAGAAGGCTTAGTTACAAATGCATGCGAAACAAATGGTTCAGCTTCAAATATTTGTGATATACATGATTTAGATTCAAATCCAGGCGAAACAACCGAGTTAGTTTCAAATCCGTGCGAAACACGTGATTTAGCTTAATAATCATGCGAAGCGAATGGTTTAGCTTCAAATACTTGTGATATACATAATTTAGCTTCCACTGCATGCGAAGCAAGCGAGTTAGCTTCAAATGCAAGCGAAAGACATGATTTAGCTCAAATCAATGCGATGTAGAAGGTTTAGCTTCAAATCCATGCGAAACAAATGATTTAGCTTCAAACACTTGCGATATAAGTGATATAGCTTCAAATGCAGACGAAACAAACGTGTTGGCTTCAAATCCAAGCGAAACACATGATTTAACTTCAAATCAATGCGATATAGAAGGTTTAGCTTCAAATCCAAGCGATACACATGATATCGCTTCAAACCAATACGAAGTAGAAGGCTTATCTTCGAATCCATGCGAAACAAATGGTTTAGCTTCAAATACTTGTGATATACATGATTTAGCATCAAATTCTTGTGATATACATGATTTAGCATCAAATACAGGCGAAATACATGATTTAGCTTCAAATTCATTCGTAACACATGGCTTAGCTTAATATTCATGCGTAGCAAATGGATCAGCTGCAAATACTTGTGATATACATGATTAAGCTTCAACTGCATGTGAAACAAACATGTTCGCTTCAAATTCAAGCGAATCACATGATTCAGCTTCAAATCAATGCGAAGTAGTAGGCTTAGTTACAAATGCATGCGAAACAAATGGTTCAGCTTCAAATATTTGTGATATACATGATTCAGATTCAAATGCAGGCGAAACGAACGAGTTAGCTTCAAATCCATGCGAACCACATGATTTAGCTTCAAATCAATGCGAAGCAGAAGGCTTAGATTCAAATCCATGCGAAACGAATGGTTTAACTACAAATACTTGCGAATATAAGTGATATAGCTTCATATGCAGGTGAAACAATTGAGTTAGCTTCAAATCCATGCGAATCACATGATTTAACTTCAAATCAATGCGAAGTAGAAGGCTTAGCTTCAAATTCTTGCGAAACAAATGGTTTAGCTTCAAATTCTTGTGATATACATGATTTAGCTTCAACTGCGTGCGAAACAAACGAGTTAGCTTCAAATACAAGCGAAACACTTGATTTAGCTTCAAATCAATGCAAAGTAGAAGGCTTATCTTCAAATCCATGCGAAACAATTTGTTTAGCTTCAAATACTTGTGATATACATGATTTAGCTTCAACAGCATGCAAAACTAACGAGTTAGCTTCAAATCCATGCGAAACTCATGATTTAGCTTCACATTCATTCGAAACACATGATTTAGCATCAAATCAATGCGATGTTGAAGGTTTAGCTTCAAGTCAATGGGAAACAAATGATTTAGCTCCAAATACTTGTGATGTGCATGATTTAGCTTCAAATGCAAGCGAAACGAACGAGTTAGCTTCAAATCAATGCGAAACACATGATTTTGCTTCTTATCAATGCGAAGTAGAAGGCTGATCTTCGTATCCTTGCGAAACAAATGGTTTAGCTTCAAATACTTGTGATATACATGATTTAGCTTCAACAGCATGCAAAACTAACGAGTTAGCTTCAAATCCATGCGAAACACATGATTTAGCTTCAAATCAATGCGAAGTAGAAGGCTTATCTACAAATCCATGCGAAACAAATGCTTTAGCTTCATATACTTGTGATATACATGATATAGTTCAAATGCAGGCGAAACAAACGAGTGAGGTTCAAATCCATGCGAATCACATGATTTAGCTTCAAATCAATGCGAAGTAGAAGCTTCAAATACATGAGCAACAAATGGTTCAGCTTCAAATACTTGTGACATACATGATTTAGCTTCAACATTATGCGAAACAAACGTGTTAGCTTCAAATCCATGCAAAATACATGATTTAGCTTCAAATCAATGCGAAGCAGAAGGCTGATCTTCGAATCCATGCGAATGAAATGTTTTAGCTTCAAATACTTGTGACATACATGATTTAGCTTCAACATTATGCGAAACAAACGTGTTAGCTTCAAATCCATGCAAAATACATGATTTAGCTTCAAATCAATGCGAAGCAGAAGGCTGATCTTCGAATCCATGCGAATGAAATGTTTTAGCTTCAAATACTTGTGATATACATGATTTAGCTTCAACTGCATGCGAAATAAACGTGTTAGCTTCAAATCCATGCCAAACACATGATTTAGCTTCAAATCAATGCGAAGTAGAAGGCTTATCTCCGAATAAATGCGAAACTAATTGTTTAGCTTCAAATACCTGTGATATACATGATTTAGCTTCAACTGCATGCGAAACAGACGAGTTAGCTTCAAATCCAAGCAAAACACATGATTTAGCTTCAAGTCAATGCGAAGTTGAAGGCTTAGCTGCAAATCCATGCGAAGCAAATGGTTCAGCTCCAAATATTTGCGATATACATGATTTAGATTCAAATGCAGGCGAAACAAACGAGTTAGCTTTAAATCCATGCGGATCACATGATTTAGGTCCAAATCAAGGCGAAGTAGAAGGCTTAGCTCCGAATCAAATGGTTCAGCTTCAAATACTTGTGATATACATGGTTTAGCTTCAAATGCATGCGAAACATACGAGTTAGCTTCAAATCCATTCGAAACACATGATTTAGCTTCAAATAAATGCGAAGTAGCATGCTTAGCTTCAAATCGATGCCAATCAAATGGTTTAGCTTCAAATACTTGTGATATACACGATTTAGATTCAAATGCATGCGAATCAAACGAGTTAGCTTCAAATCCAAGCGAAAAACATGATATAGCTTCCCATTCATGCGAACCACCTGGTTTAGCATCATATTCTTCGGAAACAGATGGTTTAGATTCAGATAATTTTGATGAACGTGACATAGCTTCAACTGCATTCGAGTCCAACGAGATAGCTCCAAATCCAAGGAAAACACATGATTTAACTTCAAATCAATGCGAAGTAGTAGGCTTAGCTTCAAATCCATGCGAAACGAATGGTTTAACTACAAATACTTGCGAATATAAGTGATATAGCTTCATATGCAGGTGAAACAATTGAATTAGCTTCAAATCTCTGTGAATGACATGATTGAGCTTCAAATCGAAGCGAAGTAGAAGGCTTAGCTTCAAATCCACGCGGAACGTATGGTTCAGCTTCAAATACTTGCGAATATATGTGATATAGCTTCAAATGCAGGAGAAACAAACGAGTTAGCTTCAAATCCAAGCGAAACACATGATTTAACTTCAAATCAATGCGAAGTAGAAGGCTTAGCTTCAAATTCTTGCCAAACAAATGGTTTAGCTTCAAAATCTTGTGATATACATGATTTAGCTTCAACGGCGTGCGAAACAAACGAGTTAGCTTCAAATACAATCGAATCAAATGGTTTAGCTTCAAATCCATGCGAAACAAATGATTTGGGTTCAAATACTTGTGATATACATGTCTGAGCTTCATCTATATGCGAAACAAACGAGTTAGCTTCAAATCCAAGCGAAACACATGATTTAGCTATAAATTCATGCGAAGTAGAAGGCTTAGCTTCAAAACCATGCGAAAAGAAAGGTTTTGCTTCAAATCCATGCGAAAAACATGATTTAGCTTCAAATCAATGCGAAGTAGAAGGGTTATCTTCGAATTCATGCGAAACAAATGATTTAGCTTCAAACACTTGTGATATACATGATTTAGCTTCAACTGCTTGCGAAACAACGAGTTAGCTTTAAATCCATGCGAAACACATGATTTAACTCCAAATAAATGCGAAGTAGAAGGCTTTGCTTCAAATCCATGCGAAACACATGATTTAGCTTCAAATCAATGCGAAGTAGAAGGGTTATCTTCGAATCCATGCGAAACAAATGATTTAGCTTCAAACACTTGTGATATACATGATTTAGCTTCAACTGCATGCGAAAAAAACGAGTTAGCTTCAAATCCATGCGAAACACATGATTTAAATTCAAATCAATGCGAAGTAGAAGGGTTATCTTTGAATCCATGCGAAACAAATGGTTTAGCTTCAAACACTTGTGTTATACATGATTTAGCTTCAACTGCATGCGAAACAACGAGTTAGCTTTAAATCCATGCGAAACACATGATTTAGCTCCAAATCAATGCGAAGTAGAAGGCATAGCTTCAAATCCATGGGAATCAAATGGTTTATCTTCAAATACTTGTGGTATGCATGACTTATCTTCAACTGCATGCGAAACAAACGAGTTAGCTTCAAATCCACGCGAAGCAAATGATTTAAATTCAAATCAATGCGAAGAAGAGGGGTGATCTTCGAATCCATGCTAATCAAATGGTTCAGCTTCAAACACTTGTGATATACATGATTTAGCTTCAACTGCTTGCGAAACAACGAGTTAGCTTTAAATCCATGCGAAACACATGATTTAACTCCAAATCAATGCGAAGTAGAAGGCTTTGCTTCAAATCCATGCGAAACACATGATTTAGCTTCAAATCAATGCGAAGTAGAAGGGTTATCTTCGAATCCATGCGAAACAAATGGTTTAGCTTCAAACACTTGTGATATACATGATTTAGCTTCAACTGCATGCGAAACAACGAGTTAGCTTTAAATCCATGCGATACACATGATTTAGCTCCAAATCAATGCGAAGTAGAAGGCATAGCTACAAATCCATGGGAATCAAATGGTTTAGCTTCAAGTACTTGTGATATACATGATTTAGTTCCAACAGCATGCGAAACAAACGAGTTAGCTTCAAATCCATGCGAAACAAATGATTTAGCTTCAAACCAATGCGAAGTAGGAGGGTTATCTTCGAATCCATGCGAAACAAATGGTTTAGCTTCAAACACTTGTGATATACATGATTTAGCTTCAACTGCATGCGAAACAACGATTTAGCTTTAAATCCATGCGAAACACATGATTTAACTCCAAATCTATGCGAAGTAGAAGGCTTTGCTTCAAATCCATGCGAAAAACATGATTTAGCTTCAAATCAATGCAAGGTAGAAGGGTTATCTTCGAATTCATGCGAAACAAATGATTTAGCTTCAAACACTTGTGATATACATGATTTAGCTTCAACAGCATGCGAAACAAACGAGTTAGCATCAAATCCATGCGAAATACATGATTTAGCTTCAAATCAATGCGAAGTAGAAGGGTTATCTTTGAATCCATGCGAAACAAATGGTTTAGCTTCAAACACTAGTGTTATACATGATTTAGCTTCAACTGCATGCGAAACAACGAGTTAGCTTTAAATCCATGCGAAACATATCATTTAAATCCAAATCAATGCGAAGTAGAAGGCATAGCTTCAAATCCATGGGCAACAAATGGTTTAGATTCACATACTTGTGATATACATGATTTAGCTTCAACAGCATGCGAAACAAACGTGTTAGCTTCAAATCCATGCGAAACACATGATTTAGCTTCAATTTAATGCGAAGTAGAAGGCTTAGCTTCAAATCCATGCCAATCAAATGGTTTAGCTTCAAATACTTGTGATATACATGGTTCTGCTTCAAGTGCATGCGAAATAAACGAGTTAGCTTCAAATCCATGCGAAACACATGATTTAGGTCCAAATCAATGCGAAGCAGAAGGCTGTTGTTCGAATCCATGCGAAACAAAGGTTTAGCTTCAAATACTTGTGATATACTTGATTTATATTCTGTGCATGCGAAACAAACGAGATAGCTTCAAATCCATGCGAGACATATGATTTAACATCAAATCAATGCGAAGTAGAAGGCATAGCTTCAAATGCATGGGAATAAAATGGTTTAGCTTCAAATACTTGTGATATACATGATTTAGCTTCAACTGCATGCGAAACAAACGAGTTAGCTTCTAATCCATGCGCAACACATGATTTAGCTTCAAATCAATGCGAAGTAGAAGGGTTATCTTCGAATCCATGCGAAACAAATGGTTTAGCTTCAAACACTTGTGATATACATGATTTAGCTTCAACGGCATGCGAAACAACGAGTTAGCTTTAAATCCATGCGAAACACATGATTTAGCTCCAAATCAATGCGAAGTAGAAGGCATAGCTACAAATCCATGGGAATCAAATGGTTTAGCTTCAAATACTTGTGATATACATGATTTAGTTTCAACAGCATGCGAAACAAACGAGTTAGCTTCAAATCCATGCGAAACAAATGATTTAGCTTCAAACCAATGCGAAGTAGAAGGGTTATCTTCGAATCCATGCGAAACAAATGGTTTAGCTTCAAACACTTGTGATATACATGATTTAGCTTCAACTGCATGCGAAACAACGATTTAGCTTTAAATCCATGCGAAACACATGATTTAACTCCAAATCTATGCGAAGTTGAAGGCTTTGCTTCAAATCCATGCGAAAAACATGATTTAGCTTCAAATCAATGCGAAGTAGAAGGGTTATCTTCGAATTCATGCGAAACAAATGATTTAGCTTCAAACACTTGTGATATACATGATTTAGCTTCAACTGCTTGCGAAACAACGAGTTAGCTTTAAATCCATGCGAAACACATGATTTAACATCAAATCAATGCGAAGTAGAAGGCATAGCTTCAAATGCATGGGAATAAAATGGTTTAGCTTCAAATACTTGTGATATACATGATTTAGCTTCAACTGCATGCGAAACAAACGAGTTAGCTTCTAATCCATGCGCAACACATGATTTAGCTTCAAATCAATGCGAAGTAGAAGGGTTATCTTCGAATCCATGCGAAACAAATGGTTTAGCTTCAAACACTTGTGATATACATGATTTAGCTTCAACGGCATGCGAAACAACGAGTTAGCTTTAAATCCATGCGAAACACATGATTTAGCTCCAAATCAATGCGAAGTAGAAGGCATAGCTACAAATCCATGGGAATCAAATGGTTTAGCTTCAAATACTTGTGATATACATGATTTAGTTTCAACAGCATGCGAAACAAACGAGTTAGCTTCAAATCCATGCGAAACAAATGATTTAGCTTCAAACCAATGCGAAGTAGAAGGGTTATCTTCGAATCCATGCGAAACAAATGGTTTAGCTTCAAACACTTGTGATATACATGATTTAGCTTCAACTGCATGCGAAACAACGATTTAGCTTTAAATCCATGCGAAACACATGATTTAACTCCAAATCTATGCGAAGTAGAAGGCTTTGCTTCAAATCCATGCGAAAAACATGATTTAGCTTCAAATCAATGCGAAGTAGAAGGGTTATCTTCGAATTCATGCGAAACAAATGATTTAGCTTCAAACACTTGTGATATACATGATTTAGCTTCAACTGCTTGCGAAACAACGAGTTAGCTTTAAATCCATGCGAAACACATGATTTAACTCCAAATCAATGCGAAGTAGAAGGCTTTGCTTCAAATCCATGCGAAACACATGATTTAGCTTCAAATCAATGCGAAGTAGAAGGGTTATCTTCGAATCCATGCGAAACAAATGATTTAGCTTCAAACACTTGTGATATACATGATTTAGCTTCAACTGCATGCGAAAAAAACGAGTTAGCTTCAAATCCATGCGAAACACATGATTTAAATTCAAATCAATGCGAAGTAGAAGGGTTATCTTTGAATCCATGCGAAACAAATGGTTTAGCTTCAAACACTTGTGTTATACATGATTTAGCTTCAACTGCATGCGAAACAACGAGTTAGCTTTAAATCCATGCGAAACACATGATTTAGCTCCAAATCAATGCGAAGTAGAAGGCATAGCTTCAAATCCATGGGAATCAAATGGTTTATCTTCAAATACTTGTGGTATGCATGACTTATCTTCAACTGCATGCGAAACAAACGAGTTAGCTTCAAATCCACGCGAAGCAAATGATTTAAATTCAAATCAATGCGAACTTGATGGGTTATCATCAAATCCGTGCCAAACAAATGGTTTTGCTTCAAATACTTGTGATATACTTGATTTAGCTTCAACAGCATGCGAAACAAACGAGTTAGCTTCAAATCCATGCGAAACATATGATTTAACATAAAATCAATGCGAAGTAGAAGCCATACATTCAGATCCATGGGAATTAAATGGTTTAGCTTCAAATACTTGTGATATACATGATTTAGCTTCAAAAGTATGCGAAACAAACGAGTTAGCTTCAAATCCATGCGCAACACATGATTTAGCTTCAAATCAATGCGAAGTAGAAGGGTTATCTTTGAATCCATGCGAAACAAATGGTTTAGCTTCAAACACTTGTGATATACATGATTTTGCTTCAACTGCATGCTGAACAAACTAGTTAGCTTCAAATCCATGCGAAACACATGATTTAGCTTCAATTTAATGCGAAGTAGAAGGCTTAGCTTCAAATCCATGCCAATCAAACGGGGTAGCTTCAAATACTTGTGATATACATGGTTCAGCTTCAAGTGCATGCGAAATAAACGAGTTAGCTTCAAATCCATGCGAAACACATGATTTATCTTCAAATCAATGCGAGGTAGAAGGCTTAGCTTCAAATCCATGCGAATCAAACGATTTAGCTTCAAATACTTGTGATATACTTGATTTATATTCAAGTGCATGCGAAACAAACGAGATAGCTTCAGATCCATGCGAAACATATGATTTAACATCAAATCAATGCGAAGTAGAAGCCATACCTTCAGATCCATGGGAATTAAATGGTTTAGCTTCAAATACTTGTGATATACATGATTTAGCTTCAAAAGTATGCGAAACAAACGAGTTAGCTTCAAATCCATGCGCAACACATGATTTAGCTTCAAATCAATGCGAAGTAGAAGGGTTATCTTTGAATCCATGCGAAACAAATGGTTTAGCTTCAAACACTTGTGATATACATGATTTTGCTTCAACTACATGCTGAACAAACGAGTTAGCTTCAAATCCATGCGAAACACATGATTTAGCTTCAAATCAATGCGAAGAAGAGGGGTGATCTTCGAATCCATGCTAATCAAATGGTTCATATTCAAATACTTGTGATATACATGATTTAGCTTCAACAGCATGCGAAACAAACGAGTTAGCTTCAAATCCAAGCGAAACACATGATTTAGCTTCAATTTAATGCGAGGTAGAAGGCTTAGCTTCAAATCCATGCGAATCGAACGATTTAGCTTCAAATACTTGTGATATACTTGATTTATATTCAAGTGCATGCGAAACAAACGAGATAGCTTCAAATCCATGCGAAACATATGATTTAACATCAAATCAATGCGAAGCAGAAGGCTGATGTTCGAATCCATGCGAAACAAATGGTTTAGATTCAAATACTTGTGATATACATGATTTAGCTTCAACTGCATGCGAAACAAACGAGTTAGCTTCAAATCCTTGCGAAACACATGATTATCTTCAAATCAATGCGAAGAAGAGTGGTGATCTTCGAATCCATGCTAATCAAATGGTCCATATTCAAATACTTGTGATATACATGATTTAGCTTCAACAGCATGCGAAACAAACGAGTTAGCTGTAAATCCATGCGAAACACATGATTTAGCTCCAAATCAATGCGAAGTAGAAGGCATAGCTACAAATCCATGGGAATCAAATGGTTTAGCTTCAAATACTTGTGATATACATGATTTAGTTTCAACAGCATGCGAAACAAACGAGTTAGCTTCAAATCCATGCGAAACAAATGATTTAGCTTCAAACCAATGCGAAGTAGAAGGGTTATCTTCGAATCCATGGGAAACAAATGGTTTAGCTTCAAACACTTGTGATATACAGGATTTAGCTTCAACAGCATGCGAAGCAAACGAGTTAGCTTCAAATCCATGCGAAACACATGATTATCTTCAAATCAATGCGAAGAAGAGGGGTGATCTTCGAATCCATGCTAATCAAATGGTTCAGCTTCAAACACTTGTGATATACATGATTTAGCTTCAACTGCTTGCGAAACAACGAGTTAGCTTTAAATCCATGCGAAACACATGATTTAACTCCAAATCAATGCGAAGTAGAAGGCTTTGCTTCAAATCCATGCGAAACACATGATTTAGCTTCAAATCAATGCGAAGTAGAAGGGTTATCTTCGAATCCATGCGAAACAAATGGTTTAGCTTCAAACACTTGTGATATACATGATTTAGCTTCAAATGCATGCGAAACAAACGAGTTAGCTTCAAAGTCATTCAAAACATATGATTTAGCTTCAAATTCATTAGGAAGACATGGTTTAGCGTACTATTCATGGGAATCAAATGGTTCAGATTCAAATACTTGTGATATACATGATATAGCTTCAAATGCAGGCGAAACAAACGAGTCAGCTTCAAATCCATGCGAAACACATGATTTAGCTTCAAATGAATGCGAAGTAGAAGGCTGATCTCCGAATCCATGCGAAACACATGATTTCGCTTCAAATCAATGCGAAGTAGAAGTCTCTTCTTCGAATCCATACGGAACAAATGGATTAGCTTCAAATTCATTCGCAACACATTGTTTAGCACAATATTCTTGCGAAAAAAATAATTCAGCTTCAAATACTTGTGATACACACGAATTAGCTTCAAATGCTTGGGAAACAAACGTGTTAGCTTCACATTCAAGCGAAAGAAATGATTCAGCTTCAAATCAGTGCGAAGTGGAAGGCAGATCTTCGAATCCATGCGAAACAAGTGGTTTAGATTGAAATACTTGTGATAAACATGATTTAGCTTCAACAGCATGTGAAGCAAACGAGATAGCTTCAAATCCATGCGAAACACATGATTTAGCATCAAATCAATGCGAAGTAGAAGGCTTATCTTCAAATCCATGCGAAACGAATGATTTAAATTCAAATACTTGCGAATATCTCTGATATAGCTTCAAATGCAGGTGAAACAAACGAGTTAGCTTTAAATGCATGCAAAAGGCATGATTTACCTTCAAATCAATGCAAATTAGGAGACTGATCTTCGAATCCATGCGAAACAAATGGATCAGGCTCAAATACTTGTGTTATACATGGTTTAGCTTCAACAGTATGCGAAACAAACGAGTTAGCTTCAAATCCTAGCGATAGACATGATTTAGCTTCAAATCAATGCGAAGTAGAAGGCTGATCTTCGAATCCATGCGAAACAAATGGTTTAGCATCAAACACTTGTGTTATACATGATTTAGCTTCAACTGCATGCGAAACAACGAGTTAGCTTTAAATCCATGCGAAACACATGATTTAGCTCCAAATCAATGCGAAGTAGAAGGCATAGCTTCAAATCCATGGGAATAAAATGGTTTATCTTCAAATACTTGTGGTATGCATGACTTATCTTCAACTGCATGCGAAACAAACGAGTTAGCTTCAAATCCATGCGAAACACATGATTTAGCTCCAAATCAATGCGAAGTAGAAGGCATAGCTTCAAATCCATGGGAAACAAATGGTTTAGATTCACATACTTGTGATATACATGATTTAGCTTCAACAACATGCGAAACAAACGAGTTAGCTTCAAATCCATGCGAAACAAATGATTTAGCTTCAAACCAATGCGAAGTAGGAGGGTTATCTTCGAATCCATGCGAAACAAATGGTTTAGCTTCAAACACTTGTGATATACATGATTTAGCTTCAACTGCATGCGAAACAACGATTTAGCTTTAAATCCATGCGAAACACATGATTTAACTCCAAATCTATGCGAAGTAGAAGGCTTTGCTTCAAATCCATGCGAAAAACATGATTTAGCTTCAAATCAATGCAAGGTAGAAGGGTTATCTTCGAATTCATGCGAAACAAATGATTTAGCTTCAAACACTTGTGATATATATGATTTAGCTTCAACAGCATGCGAAACAAACGAGTTAGCTTCAAATCCATGCGAAATACATGATTTAGCTTCAAATCAATGCGAAGTAGAAGGGTTATCTTTGAATCCATGCGAAACAAATGGTTTAGCTTCAAACACTAGTGTTATACATGATTTAGCTTCAACTGCATGCGGAACAACGAGTTAGCTTTAAATCCATGCGAAACATATGATTTAACTCCAAATCAATGCGAAGTAGAAGGCATAGTTTCAAATCCATGGGCAACAAATGGTTTAGATTCACATACTTGTGATATACATGATTTAGCTTCAACAGCATGCGAAACAAACGTGTTAGCTTCAAATCCATGCGAAACACATGATTTAGCTTCAATTTAATGCGAAGTAGAAGGCTTAGCTTCAAATCCATGCCAATCAAATGGTTTAGCTTCAAATACTTGTGATATACATGGTTCTGCTTCAAGTGCATGCGAAATAAACGAGTTAGCTTCAAATCCATGCGAAACACATGATTTAGGTCCAAATCAATGCGAAGCAGAAGGCTGTTGTTCGAATCCATGCGAAACAAAGGTTTAGCTTCAAATACTTGTGATATACTTGATTTATATTCTGTGCATGCGAAACAAACGAGATAGCTTCAAATCCATGCGAGACATATGATTTAACATCAAATCAATGCGAAGTAGAAGGCATAGCTTCAAATGCATGGGAATAAAATGGTTTAGCTTCAAATACTTGTGATATACATGATTTAGCTTCAACTGCATGCGAAACAAACGAGTTAGCTTCTAATCCATGCGCAACACATGATTTAGCTTCAAATCAATGCGAAGTAGAAGGGTTATCTTCGAATCCATGCGAAACAAATGGTTTAGCTTCAAACACTTGTGATATACATGATTTAGCTTCAACGGCATGCGAAACAACGAGTTAGCTTTAAATCCATGCGAAACACATGATTTAGCTCCAAATCAATGCGAAGTAGAAGGCATAGCTACAAATCCATGGGAATCAAATGGTTTAGCTTCAAATACTTGTGATATACATGATTTAGTTTCAACAGCATGCGAAACAAACGAGTTAGCTTCAAATCCATGCGAAACAAATGATTTAGCTTCAAACCAATGCGAAGTAGAAGGGTTATCTTCGAATCCATGCGAAACAAATGGTTTAGCTTCAAACACTTGTGATATACATGATTTAGCTTCAACTGCATGCGAAACAACGATTTAGCTTTAAATCCATGCGAAACACATGATTTAACTCCAAATCTATGCGAAGTAGAAGGCTTTGCTTCAAATCCATGCGAAAAACATGATTTAGCTTCAAATCAATGCGAAGTAGAAGGGTTATCTTCGAATTCATGCGAAACAAATGATTTAGCTTCAAACACTTTGTGATATACATGATTTAGCTTCAACTGCTTGCGAAACAACGAGTTAGCTTTAAATCCATGCGAAACACATGATTTAACTCCAAATCAATGCGAAGTAGAAGGCTTTGCTTCAAATCCATGCGAAACACATGATTTAGCTTCAAATCAATGCGAAGTAGAAGGGTTATCTTCGAATCCATGCGAAACAAATGATTTAGCTTCAAACACTTGTGATATACATGATTTAGCTTCAACTGCATGCGAAACAACGAGTTAGCTTTAAATCCATGCGAAACACATGATTTAGCTCCAAATCAATGCGAAGTAGAAGGCATAGCTTCAAATCCATGGGAATCAAATGGTTTATCTTCAAATACTTGTGGTATGCATTACTTATCTTCAACTGCATGCGAAACAAACGAGTTAGCTTCTAATCCATGCGCAGCACATGATTTAGCTTCAAATCAATGCGAAGTAGAAGGGTTATCTTCGAATCCATGCGAAACAAATGGTTTAGCTTCAAACACTTGTGATATACATGATTTAGCTTCAACGGCATGCGAAACAACGAGTTAGCTTTAAATCCATGCGAAACACATGATTTAGCTCCAAATCAATGCGAAGTAGAAGGCATAGCTACAAATCCATGGGAATCAAATGGTTTAGCTTCAAATACTTGTGATATACATGATTTAGTTTCAACAGCATGCGAAACAAACGAGTTAGCTTCAAATCCATGCGAAACAAATGATTTAGCTTCAAACCAATGCGAAGTAGAAGGGTTATCTTCGAATCCATGCGAAACAAATGGTTTAGCTTCAAACACTTGTGATATACATGATTTAGCTTCAACTGCATGCGAAACAACGATTTAGCTTTAAATCCATGCGAAACACATGATTTAACTCCAAATCTATGCGAAGTAGAAGGCTTTGCTTCAAATCCATGCGAAAAACATGATTTAGCTTCAAATCAATGCGAAGTAGAAGGGTTATCTTCGAATTCATGCGAAACAAATGATTTAGCTTCAAACACTTGTGATATACATGATTTAGCTTCAACTGCTTGCGAAACAACGAGTTAGCTTTAAATCCATGCGAAACACATGATTTAACTCCAAATCAATGCGAAGTAGAAGGCTTTGCTTCAAATCCATGCGAAACACATGATTTAGCTTCAAATCAATGCGAAGTAGAAGGGTTATCTTCGAATCCATGCGAAACAAATGGTTTAGCTTCAAACACTTGTGATATACATGATTTAGCTTCAACTGCATGCGAAACAACGAGTTAGCTATAAATCCATGCGATACACATGATTTAGCTCCAAATCAATGCGAAGTAGAAGGCATAGCTACAAATCCATGGGAATCAAATGGTTTAGCTTCAAGTACTTGTGATATACATGATTTAGTTCCAACAGCATGCGAAACAAACGAGTTAGCTTCAAATCCATGCGAAACAAATGATTTAGCTTCAAACCAATGCGAAGTAGGAGGGTTATCTTCGAATCCATGCGAAACAAATGGTTTAGCTTCAAACACTTGTGATATACATGATTTAGCTTCAACTGCATGCGAAACAACGATTTAGCTTTAAATCCATGCGAAACACATGATTTAACTCCAAATCTATGCGAAGTAGAAGGCTTTGCTTCAAATCCATGCGAAAAACATGATTTAGCTTCAAATCAATGCAAGGTAGAAGGGTTATCTTCGAATTCATGCGAAACAAATGATTTAGCTTCAAACACTTTGTGATATACATGATTTAGCTTCAACTGCTTGCGAAACAACGAGTTAGCTTTAAATCCATGCGAAACACATGATTTAACTCCAAATCAATGCGAAGTAGAAGGCTTTGCTTCAAATCCATGCGAAACACATGATTTAGCTTCAAATCAATGCGAAGTAGAAGGGTTATCTTCGAATCCATGCGAAACAAATGATTTAGCTTCAAACACTTGTGATATACATGATTTAGCTTCAACTGCATGCGAAAAAAACGAGTTAGCTTCAAATCCATGCGGAACACATGATTTAAATTCAAATCAATGCGAAGTAGAAGGGTTATCTTTGAATCCATGCGAAACAAATGGTTTAGCTTCAAACACTTGTGTTATATATGATTTAGCTTCAACTGCATGCGAAACAACGAGTTAGCTTTAAATCCATGCGAAACACATGATTTAGCTCCAAATCAATGCGAAGTAGAAGGCATAGCTTCAAATCCATGGGAATCAAATGGTTTATCTTCAAATACTTGTGGTATGCATTACTTATCTTCAACTGCATGCGAAACAAACGAGTTAGCTTCAAATCCACGCGAAGCGAATGATTTAAATTCAAATCAATGCGAAGAAGAGGGGTGATCTTCGAATCCATGCTAATCAAATGGTTCAGCTTCAAACACTTGTGATATACATGATTTAGCTTCAACTGCTTGCGAAACAACGAGTTAGCTTTAAATCCATGCGAAACACATGATTTAACTCCAAATCAATGCGAAGTAGAAGGCTTTGCTTCAAATCCATGCGAAACACATGATTTAGCTTCAAATCAATGCGAAGTAGAAGGGTTATCTTCGAATCCATGCGAAACAAATGGTTTAGCTTCAAACACTTGTGATATACATGATTTAGCTTCAACTGCATGCGAAACAACGAGTTAGCTTTAAATCCATGCGAAACATATGATTTAAATCCAAATCAATGCGAAGTAGAAGGCATAGCTTCAAATCCATGGGCAACAAATGGTTTAGATTCACATACTTGTGATATACATGATTTAGCTTCAACAGCATGCGAAACAAACGTGTTAGCTTCAAATCCATGCGAAACACATGATTTAGCTTCAATTTAATGCGAAGTAGAAGGCTTAGCTTCAAATCCATGCCAATCAAATGGTTTAGCTTCAAATACTTGTGATATACATGGTTCTGCTTCAAGTGCATGCGAAATAAACGAGTTAGCTTCAAATCCATGCGAAACACATGATTTAGGTCCAAATCAATGCGAAGCAGAAGGCTGTTGTTCGAATCCATGCGAAACAAAGGTTTAGCTTCAAATACTTGTGATATGCTTGATTTATATTCTGTGCATGCGAAACAAACGAGATAGCTTCAAATCCATGCGAGACATATGATTTAACATCAAATCAATGCGAAGTAGAAGGCATAGCTTCAAATGCATGGGAATAAAATGGTTTAGCTTCAAATACTTGTGATATACATGATTTAGCTTCAACTGCATGCGAAACAAACGAGTTAGCTTCTAATCCATGCGCAGCACATGATTTTAGCTTCAAATCAATGCGAAGTAGAAGGGTTATCTTCGAATCCATGCGAAACAAATGGTTAGCTTCAAACACTTGTGATATACATGATTTAGCTTCAACGGCATGCGAAACAACGAGTTAGCTTTAAATCCATGCGAAACACATGATTTAGCTCCAAATCAATGCGAAGTAGAAGGCATAGCTACAAATCCATGGGAATCAAATGGTTTAGCTTCAAATACTTGTGATATACATGATTTAGTTTCAACAGCATGCGAAACAAACGAGTTAGCTTCAAATCCATGCGAAACAAATGATTTAGCTTCAAACCAATGCGAAGTAGAAGGGTTATCTTCGAATCCATGCGAAACAAATGGTTTAGCTTCAAACACTTGTGATATACATGATTTAGCTTCAACTGCATGCGAAACAACGATTTAGCTTTAAATCCATGCGAAACACATGATTTAACTCCAAATCTATGCGAAGTAGAAGGCTTTGCTTCAAATCCATGCGAAAAACATGATTTAGCTTCAAATCAATGCGAAGTAGAAGGGTTATCTTCGAATTCATGCGAAACAAATGATTTAGCTTCAAAACACTTGTGATATACATGATTTAGCTTCAACTGCTTGCGAAACAACGAGTTAGCTTTAAATCCATGCGAAACACATGATTTAACTCCAAATCAATGCGAAGTAGAAGGCTTTGCTTCAAATCCATGCGAAACACATGATTTAGCTTCAAATCAATGCGAAGTAGAAGGGTTATCTTCGAATCCATGCGAAACAAATGATTTAGCTTCAAACACTTGTGATATACATGATTTAGCTTCAACTGCATGCGAAAAAAACGAGTTAGCTTCAAATCCATGCGAAACACATGATTTAAATTCAAATCAATGCGAAGTAGAAGGGTTATCTTTGAATCCATGCGAAACAAATGGTTTAGCTTCAAACACTTGTGTTATACATGATTTAGCTTCAACTGCTTGCGAAACAACGAGTTAGCTTTAAATCCATGCGAAACACATGATTTAGCTCCAAATCAATGCGAAGTAGAAGGCATAGCTTCAAATCCATGGGAATCAAATGGTTTATCTTCAAATACTTGTGGTATGCATGACTTATCTTCAACTGCATGCGAAACAAACGAGTTAGCTTCAAATCCTTGCGAAACACATGATTATCTTCAAATCAATGCGAAGAAGAGTGGTGATCTTCGAATCCATGCTAATCAAATGGTCCATATTCAAATACTTGTGATATACATGATTTAGCTTCAACAGCATGCGAAACAAACGAGTTAGCTGTAAATCCATGCGAAACACATGATTTAGCTCCAAATCAATGCGAAGTAGAAGGCATAGCTACAAATCCATGGGAATCAAATGGTTTAGCTTCAAATACTTGTGATATACATGATTTAGTTTCAACAGCATGCGAAACAAACGAGTTAGCTTCAAATCCATGCGAAACAAATGATTTAGCTTCAAACCAATGCGAAGTAGAAGGGTTATCTTCGAATCCATGGGAAACAAATGGTTTAGCTTCAAACACTTGTGATATACATGATTTAGCTTCAACAGCATGCGAAACAAACGAGTTAGCTTCAAATCCATGCGAAACACATGATTTATCTTCAAATCAATGCGAGGTAGAAGGCTTAGCTTCAAATCCATGCGAATCGAACGATTTAGCTTAAAATACTTGTGATATACTTGATTTATATTCAAGTGCATGCGAAACAAACGAGATAGCTTCAGATCCATGCGAAACATATGATTTAACATCAAATCAATGCGAAGTAGAAGTCATACCTTCACATCCATGGGAATTAAATGGATTAGCTTCAAATACTTGTGATATACATGATTTAGCTTCAACTGTATGCGAAACAAACGAGTTAGCTTCAAATCCATGCGAAACACATGATTTAGCTTCAAATCAATGCGAAGAAGAGGGGTGATCTTCGAATCCATGCTAATCAAATGGTACATATTCAAATACTTGTGATATACATTATTTAGCTTCAACAGCATGCGAAACAAACGAGTTAGCTTCAAATCCATGCGAAACACATGATTTAGCTCCAAATCAAGCGAAGCAGAAGGCATAGCTTCAAATCCATGGGAATCAAATGCTTTAGCTTCAAATACTTGTGATATACATGATTTAGCTTCAACAGCATGCCAAACAAACGAGTTAGCTTCAAATCCAAGCTAAGCATATGATTTCGTTTCAAATCAATGCGAAGTAGAAGGCTGATCTCCGAATCCACACGAAACAGATTGTTTAGATTCAAATACTTGTGATATACATGATTTAGCTTCAACAGCATGCGAAACAAACGTGTTAGCTTCAAATCCGTGCGAAACACATGATTTAGCTTCAATTTAATGCGAAGTAGAAGGCTTAGCTTCAAATCCATGCCAATCAAACGGTTTAGCTTCAAATACTTGTGATATACATGGTTCAGCTTCAAGTGCATGCGAAATAAACGAGTTAGCTTCAAATCCATGCGAAACACATGATTTGGGTCCAAATCAATGCGAAGCAGAAGGCTGATTTTCGAATTCATGCGAAACAAAGGTTTTGCTTCAAATACTTGTGATATACATGATTTAGCTTCAACTTGCATGCGAAAGAAACGAGTTAGCTTCAAATCCATGCGAAACACATGATTTAGCTTCAAATCAATGCGAAGTAGAACGATTATCTTCGAATCCATGCAAAACAAATGGTTTAGCTTCAAACACTTGTGATATACATTATTTAGCTTCAGCTGCATGCGAAACAAACTAGTTAGCTTTAAACCCATGCGAAACACATGATTTAACTCCAAATCTATGCGAAGTAGAAGGCTTTGCTTCAAATCCATGCGAAAAACATGATTTAGCTTCAAATCAATGCGAAGTAGAAGGGTTATCTTTGAATCCATGCGAAACAAATGGTTTAGCTTCAAACACTTGTGTTATACATGATTTAGCTTCAACTGCATGCGAAACAACGAGTTAGCTTCAAATCCATGCGAAAAACATGATTTAGCTTCAAATCAATGCGAAGAAGAAGGCATAGCTTCAAATCCATGGGAATCAAATGGTTTATCTTCAAATACTTGTGATATCCATTACTTTTCTTCAACTGCATGCGAAACAAACGAGTTAGCTTCAAATCCATGCGAAACACATGATTATCTTCAAATCAATGCGAAGAAGAGGGGTGATCTTCGAATCCATGCTAATCAAATGGTTTAGCTTCAAGTACTTGTGATATACATGATTTAGTTTCAACAGCATGCGAAACAAACGAGTTAGCTTCAAATCCATGCGAAACAAATGATTTAGCTTCAAACCAATGCGAAGTAGAAGGGTTATCTTCGAATCCATGGGAAACAAATGGTTTAGCTTCAAACACTTGTGATATACATGATTTAGCTTCAACAGCATGCGAAACAAACGAGTTAGCTTCAAATCCATGCGAAACACATGATTTAGCTTCAAACCAATGCGAAGAAGAAGGATTATCTTCGAATCCATGCGAAACAAATGGTTTAGCTTCAAACACTTGTGATATACAAGATTTAGCTTCAACAGCATGCGAAACAAACGAGTTAGCTTCAAAAACCATGCGATACACATGATTTAGCTTCAAATCGATGCGAAGTAGAAGGCTTATCTACGAATCCATGCGAAACAAATGGTTTAGCTGCAAATACTTGTGATATACATGATTCAGCATCAACTGCATGCGAAACAAACGAGTTAGCTTCAAATCCATGCGAAACACATGATTTAGCTTCAAATCAATGCGAAGTGGAAGACTGATCTTTGAATCAATGCGAAACAAATGGCTTAGCTTCAAATACTTGTGATATACATGATTTTGCTTCAACTGCATGCTGAACAAACGAGTTAGCTTCAAATCCATGCGAAACAAATGATTTAGCTTCAAACCAATGCGAAGTAGAAGGGTTATCTTCGAATCCATGCGAAACAAATGGTTTAGCTTCAAACACTTGTGATATACATGATTTAGCTTCAACTGCATGCGAAACAACGATTTAGCTTTAAATCCATGCGATACACATGATTTAGCTCCAAATCAATGCGAAGTAGAAGGCATAGCTACAAATCCATGGGAATCAAATGGTTTAGCTTCAAGTACTTGTGATATACATGATTTAGTTCCAACAGCATGCGAAACAAACGAGTTAGCTTCAAATCCATGCGAAACAAATGATTTAGCTTCAAACCAATGCGAAGTAGGAGGGTTATCTTCGAATCCATGCGAAACAAATGGTTTAGCTTCAAACACTTGTGATATACATGATTTAGCTTCAACAGCATGCGAAACAAACGAGTTAGCTTCAAATCCATGCGAAATACATGATTTAGCTTCAAATCAATGCGAAGTAGAAGGGTTATCTTTGAATCCATGCGAAACAAATGGTTTAGCTTCAAACACTAGTGTTATACATGATTTAGCTTCAACTGCATGCGAAACAACGAGTTAGCTTTAAATCCATGCGAAACATATGATTTAAATACAAATCAATGCGAAGTAGAAGGCATAGCTTCAAATCCATGGGCAACAAATGGTTTAGATTCACATACTTGTGATATACATGATTTAGCTTCAACAGCATGCGAAACAAACGTGTTAGCTTCAAATCCATGCGAAACACATGATTTAGCTTCAATTTAATGCGAAGTAGAAGGCTTAGCTTCAAATCCATGCCAATCAAATGGTTTAGCTTCAAATGCTTGTGATATACATGGTTCTGCTTCAAGTGCATGCGAAATAAACGAGTTAGCTTCAAATCCATGCGAAACACATGATTTAGGTCCAAATCAATGCGAAGCAGAAGGCTGTTGTTCGAATCCATGCGAAACAAAGGTTTAGCTTCAAATACTTGTGATATGCTTGATTTATATTCTGTGCATGCGAAACAAACGAGATAGCTTCAAATCCATGCGAGACATATGATTTAACATCAAATCAATGCGAAGTAGAAGGCATAGCTTCAAATGCATGGGAATAAAATGGTTTAGCTTCAAATACTTGTGATATACATGATTTAGCTTCAACTGCATGCGAAACAAACGAGTTAGCTTCTAATCCATGCGCAGCACATGATTTAGCTTCAAATCAATGCGAAGTAGAAGGGTTATCTTCGAATCCATGCGAAACAAATGGTTTAGCTTCAAACACTTGTGATATACATGATTTAGCTTCAACGGCATGCGAAACAACGAGTTAGCTTTAAATCCATGCGAAACACATGATTTAGCTCCAAATCAATGCGAAGTAGAAGGCATAGCTACAAATCCATGGGAATCAAATGGTTTAGCTTCAAATACTTGTGATATACATGATTTAGTTTCAACAGCATGCGAAACAAACGAGTTAGCTTCAAATCCATGCGAAACAAATGATTTAGCTTCAAACCAATGCGAAGTAGAAGGGTTATCTTCGAATCCATGCGAAACAAATGGTTTAGCTTCAAACACTTGTGATATACATGATTTAGCTTCAACTGCATGCGAAACAACGATTTAGCTTTAAATCCATGCGAAACACATGATTTAACTCCAAATCTATGCGAAGTAGAAGGCTTTGCTTCAAATCCATGCGAAAAACATGATTTAGCTTCAAATCAATGCGAAGTAGAAGGGTTATCTTCGAATTCATGCGAAACAAATGATTTAGCTTCAAACACTTGTGATATACATGATTTAGCTTCAACTGCTTGCGAAACAACGAGTTAGCTTTAAATCCATGCGAAACACATGATTTAACTCCAAATCAATGCGAAGTAGAAGGCTTTGCTTCAAATCCATGCGAAACACATGATTTAGCTTCAAATCAATGCGAAGTAGAAGGGTTATCTTCGAATCCATGCGAAACAAATGATTTAGCTTCAAACACTTGTGATATACATGATTTAGCTTCAACTGCATGCGAAAAAAACGAGTTAGCTTCAAATCCATGCGAAACACATGATTTAAATTCAAATCAATGCGAAGTAGAAGGGTTATCTTTGAATCCATGCGAAACAAATGGTTTAGCTTCAAACACTTGTGTTATACATGATTTAGCTTCAACTGCATGCGAAACAACGAGTTAGCTTTAAATCCATGCGAAACACATGATTTAGCTCCAAATCAATGCGAAGTAGAAGGCATAGCTTCAAATCCATGGGAATCAAATGGTTTATCTTCAAATACTTGTGGTATGCATGACTTATCTTCAACTGCATGCGAAACAAACGAGTTAGCTTCAAATCCACGCGAAGCAAATGATTTAAATTCAAATCAATGCGAACTTGATGGGTTATCATCAAATCCGTGCCAAACAAATGGTTTTGCTTCAAATACTTGTGATATACTTGATTTAGCTTCAACAGCATGCGAAACAAACGAGTTAGCTTCAGATCCATGCGAAACACATGATTTAGCTTCAAATCAATGCGAAGTAGAAGGGTTATCTTTGAATCCATGCGAAACAAATGGTTTAGCTTCAAACACTTGTGATATACATGATTTTGCTTCAACTGCATGCTGAACAAACGAGTTAGCTTCAAATCCATGCGAAACACATGATTTAGCTTCAAATCAATGCGAAGAAGAGGGGTGATCTTCGAATCCATGCTAATCAAATGGTTCATATTCAAATACTTGTGATATACATGATTTAGCTTCAACAGCATGCGAAACAAACGAGTTAGCTTCAAATCCAAGCGAAACACATGATTTAGCTTCAATTTAATGCGAGGTAGAAGGCTTAGCTTCAAATCCATGCGAATCGAACGATTTAGCTTCAAATACTTGTGATATACTTGATTTATATTCAAGTGCATGCGAAACAAACGAGATAGCTTCAAATCCATGCGAAACATATGATTTAACATCAAATCAATGCGAAGCAGAAGGCTGATGTTCGAATCCATGCGAAACAAATGGTTTAGATTCAAATACTTGTGATATACATGATTTAGCTTCAACTGCATGCGAAACAAACGAGTTAGCTTCAAATCCAAGCTAAGCATATGATTTCGTTTCAAATCAATGCGAAGTAGAAGGCTGATCTCCGAATCCACACGAAACAGATTGTTTAGATTCAAATACTTGTGATATACATGATTTAGCTTCAACAGCATGCGAAACAAACGTGTTAGCTTCAAATCCGTGCGAAACACATGATTTAGCTTCAATTTAATGCGAAGTAGAAGGCTTAGCTTCAAATCCATGCCAATCAAACGGTTTAGCTTCAAATACTTGTGATATACATGGTTCAGCTTCAAGTGCATGCGAAATAAACGAGTTAGCTTCAAATCCATGCGAAACACATGATTTAGGTCCAAATCAATGCGAAGCAGAAGGCTGATTTTCGAATTCATGCGAAACAAAGGTTTTGCTTCAAATACTTGTGATATACATGATTTAGCTTCAACTTGCATGCGAAAGAAACGAGTTAGCTTCAAATCCATGCGAAACACATGATTTAGCTTCAAATCAATGCGAAGTAGAACGATTATCTTCGAATCCATGCAAAACAAATGGTTTAGCTTCAAACACTTGTGATATACATTATTTAGCTTCAGCTGCATGCGAAACAAACTAGTTAGCTTTAAACCCATGCGAAACACATGATTTAACTCCAAATCTATGCGAAGTAGAAGGCTTTGCTTCAAATCCATGCGAAAAACATGATTTAGCTTCAAATCAATGCGAAGTAGAAGGGTTATCTTTGAATCCATGCGAAACAAATGGTTTAGCTTCAAACACTTGTGTTATACATGATTTAGCTTCAACTGCATGCGAAACAACGAGTTAGCTTCAAATCCATGCGAAAAACATGATTTAGCTTCAAATCAATGCGAAGAAGAAGGCATAGCTTCAAATCCATGGGAATCAAATGGTTTATCTTCAAATACTTGTGATATCCATTACTTTTCTTCAACTGCATGCGAAACAAACGAGTTAGCTTCAAATCCATGCGAAACACATGATTATCTTCAAATCAATGCGAAGAAGAGGGGTGATCTTCGAATCCATGCTAATCAAATGGTTCAGCTTCAAACACTTGTGATATACATGATTTAGCTTCAACTGCTTGCGAAACAACGAGTTAGCTTTAAATCCATGCGAAACACATGATTTAACTCCAAATCAATGCGAAGTAGAAGGCTTTGCTTCAAATCCATGCGAAACACATGATTTAGCTTCAAATCAATGCGAAGTAGAAGGGTTATCTTCGAATCCATGCGAAACAAATGGTTTAGCTTCAAACACTTGTGATATACATGATTTAGCTTCAACTGCATGCGAAACAAACGAGTTAGCTTCAAATCCATGCGAAACAAATGGTTTAGCTTCAAACACTTGTGATATACAAGATTTAGCTTCAACAGCATGCGAAACAAACGAGTTAGCTTCAAAAACCATGCGATACACATGATTTAGCTTCAAATCGATGCGAAGTAGAAGGCTTATCTACGAATCCATGCGAAACAAATGGTTTAGCTGCAAATACTTGTGATATACATGATTCAGCATCAACTGCATGCGAAACAAACGAGTTAGCTTCAAATCCATGCGAAACACATGATTTAGCTTCAAATCAATGCGAAGTAGAAGGGTTATCTTCGAATCCATGGGAAACAAATGGATTAGCTTCAAACACTTGTGAAATACATGATTTAGCTTCAACAGCATGCGAAACAAACGAGTTAGCTTCAAATCCATGCGAAACACATGATTTAGCTTCAAACCAATGCGAAGAAGAAGGATTATCTTCGAATCCATGCGAAACAAATGGTTTAGCTTCAAACACTTGTGATATACAAGATTTAGCTTCAACAGCATGCGAAACAAACGAGTTAGCTTCAAAAACCATGCGATACACATGATTTAGCTTCAAATCGATGCGAAGTAGAAGGCTTATCTACGAATCCATGCGAAACAAATGGTTTAGCTGCAAATACTTGTGATATACATGATTCAGCATCAACTGCATGCGAAACAAACGAGTTAGCTTCAAATCCATGCGAAACACATGATTTAGCTTCAAATCAATGCGAAGTGGAAGACTGATCTTTGAATCAATGCGAAACAAATGGCTTAGCTTCAAATACTTGTGATATACATGGTTCAGCTTCAAGTGCATGCGAAATAAACGAGTTAGCTTCAAATCCATCCGAAACACATGATTTAGTTTAAAATCAATGCGAAGTAGAAGGCTTATCTTCGAATCCATGCGAAACAAATGGTTTAGCTTCAAATACTTGTGACATGCATGATTTAGCTTCAACTACTAGCGAAAAAAACGAGTTAGCTTCAAATCCAAGCGAAACACATGATTTAGCCTCAAATCAATGCGAATTAGAAGGGTTATCTTCGAATCCATGCGAAACAAATGATATAGCTTCAAATACTTGTGATATACATGATTTAGCTTCAACAGCATCCGAAACAAACGAGTTAGCTTAAAATCCTTGCGAAACACATGACTTAGATTCAAATCAATGCGAAGTAGAAGGCTTATCTTCGAATCCATGCGAAACAAATGGTTTAGCTTCAAATACTTGTGATATACATGATTTAGCTTCAACTGCATGCGAAACAAACGAGTTAGCTTATAATCCATGCGAAACACATGATTTAGCTTCAAATCAATGCGAAGTAGAAGGGTTATCTTCGAATCCATGCGAAACAAATGGTTTAGCTTCAAATACTTGTGATATACATGATTTACCTTCAACAGCATGCGAAACAATCGAGTTAGCTTCAAATCCAAGCGAAACACATGATTTATCTTCAAATCAATGCGAGGTAGAAGGCTTATCTTCAAATCCATGCGAATCAAACGGTTTAGCTTCAAATACTTGTGATATACATGATTTAGCTTCAACTGCATGCGAAACAAACGAGCTAGCCTCAAATCCATGAGAAACACGTGATTCAGGATCAAGTCAACGCGAAGTTGAAGGCTTAGCGTCAAATCCATGCGCAACGAACGATTTAGCTTCACATACTTGTGAATAGAAGTGATAAGGCTTGAAATGCAGGCGAAACAAACGAGTTAGCTTCAAATCCATGCGAAACACATGACTTAGCTTCAAATCAATACGAAGTAGAATGCTGAGTTTCAAATCCATGCGAATCAAATGTTTTAGCTTCAAATACTTGTGACATACATGATTTAGCTTCAACTGCATGCGAAACAAACGAGTTAGCTTAAAATCCAAGCGAAACACATTATTTAGCTTCAAATCGATGCGAAGTAGAAGGCTGATCTTCGAATCCATGCGAAGCAAATGGTTTAGCTTCAAATACTTGTGATACACTTGAGTTAGCTTCAACAGCATGCGAAACAAACGAGTTAGCTTCAAATCCTTGCGAAAAACATGATTTAGCATCAAATCAATGCGAAGTGGAAGGCTTATCTTCGAATCCATGCGAAGCAAATGGTTTAGCTTCAAATACTTGTGATACACTTGAGTTAGCTTCAACAGCATGCGAAACAAACGAGTTAGCTTCAAATCCTTGCGAAAAACATGATTTAGCATCAAATCAATGCGAAGTGGAAGGCTTATCTTCGAATCCATGCGAAACGAATAGTTTAGCTTCAAATACTTGTGATATACATGATTTAGCTTCAACTGCATGCGAAACAAACGAGTTAGCTTAAAATCCATGCGGAACACATGATTTAGATTCAAATCAATGCGAAGTAGAAGGCTGATCTTCGAATCCATGCGAAGCAAATGGTTTAGCTTCAAATACTTTTGATACACTTGATTTAGCTTCAACAGCATGCGAAACAAACGAGTTAGCTTCAAATCCATGCGAAACACATGATTTAGCTTCAAATCAATGCGAAGTAGAAGGCTGATCTTCGAATCCATGCGAAGCAAATGGTTTAGCTTCATATACATGTGATATACATGATTTAGCTTCAACAGCATGCGAAACAAATGAGTTATATTCAAATCCAAGCGAAACACATTATTTATCTTCAAATCAATGCGAAGTGGAAGGCTTATCTTCGAATCCATGCGAAACGAATAGTTTAGCTTCAAATACTTGTGATATACATGATTCACCTTCAACTGCATGCGAAACAAACGAGTTAGCTTCAAATCCATGCGAAACACATGACTTAGCTTCAAATCAATACGAAGTAGAATGCTGAGTTTCAAATCCATGCGAATCAAATGTTTTAGCTTCAAATACTTGTGACATACATGATTTAGCTTCAACTGCATGCGAAACAAACGAGTTAGCTTAAAATCCAAGCGAAACACATTATTTAGCTTCAAATCGATGCGAAGTAGAAGGCTGAGCTTCAAATCCAAGCGACACACATGATTTATCTTCAAATCAATGCGAAGTAGAAGGCTTAGCTTCAAATCCATGCGAATCAAACGGTTTAGCTTCAAATACTTGTGATATACATGATTTATATTTAACTGCATGCGACACAAACGAGTTAGCTTCAAATCCAAGCGAAACACATAATTTCGCTTCAAATCAATGCGAAGTAGAAGTCTCTTCTTCGAATCCATACGGAACAAATGATTTAGCTTCAAATTCATTCGCAACACATTGTTTAGCACAATATTCTTGCGAAAAAAATAATTCAACTTCAAATACTTGTGATACACACGAATTAGCTTCAAATGCTTGGGAAACAAACGTGTTAGCTTCACATTCAAGCGAAAGAAATGATTCAGCTTCAAATCAGTGCGAAGTGGAAGGCTGATCTTCGAATCCATGCGAAACAAGTGGTTTAGATTGAAATACTTGTGATATACATGATTTAGCTTCAACAGCATGCGAAACAGACGAGTTAGCTTCAAATCCATGCGAAACACATGATTTAGATTAAAATCAATGCGAAGTAGAAGGCTGATCTTCGAATCCATGCGAAGCAAATGGTTTAGCTTCAAATACTTGTGATACACTTGAGTTAGCTTCAACAGCATGCGAAACAAACGAGTTAGCTTCAAATCCTTGCGAAAAACATGATTTAGCATCAAATCAATGCGAAGTGGAAGGCTTATCTTCGAATCCATGCGAAACGAATAGTTTAGCTTCAAATACTTGTGATATACATGATTTAGCTTCAACTGCATGCGAAACAAACGAGTTAGCTTAAAATCCATGCGGAACACATGATTTAGATTCAAATCAATGCGAAGTAGAAGGCTGATCTTCGAATCCATGCGAAGCAAATGGTTTAGCTTCAAATACTTTTGATACACTTGATTTAGCTTCAACAGCATGCGAAACAAACGAGTTAGCTTCAAATCCATGCGAAACACATGATTTAGATTCAAATCAATGCGAATTAGAAGGGTTATCTTGGAATCCATGCGAAACGTATGATATAGCTTCAAATACTTGTGATGTACATGATTTAGCTTCAACAGCATGCGAAACAAACGAGTTAGCTTCAAATCCATGCGAAACACATGATTTAGCTTCAAATCAATGCGAAGTAGAAGGCTGATCTTCGAATCCATGCGAAGCAAATGGTTTAGCTTCATATACATGTGATATACATGATTTAGCTTCAACAGCATGCGAAACAAATGAGTTATATTCAAATCCAAGCGAAACACATTATTTATCTTCAAATCAATGCGAAGTGGAAGGCTTATCTTCGAATCCATGCGAAACGAATAGTTTAGCTTCAAATACTTGTGATATACATGATTCACCTTCAACTGCATGCGAAACAAACGAGTTAGCTTCAAATCCATGCGAAACACATGATTTAGATTAAAATCAATGCGAAGTAGAAGGCTTATCTTCGAATCCATGCGAAACAAATGGTTTAGCTTCAAATACTTGTGATATACATGATTTAGCTACAACTGCATGCGACAAAAACGAGTTAGCTTCAAAACCAAGCGAAACACATGATTTAGCCTCAAATCAATGCGAATTAGAAGGGTTATCTTCGAATCCATGCGAAACAAATGATATAGCTTCAAATACTTGTGATATACATGATTTAGCTTCAACAGCATCCGAAACAAACGAGTTAGCTTAAAATCCTTGCGAAACACATGATTTAGATTAAAATCAATGCGAAGTAGAAGGCTTATCTTCGAATCCATGCGAAACAAATGGTTTAGCTTCAAATACTTGTGATATACATGATTTAGCTTCAACTGCATGCGAAACAACCGAGTTAGCTTAAAATCCATGCGGAACACATGATTTAGCTTCAAATCAATGCGAAGTAGAAGGCTGATCTTCCTATCCATGCGAAACATATGGTTTAGCTTCAAATACTTGTGATATACATGATTTAGCTTCAACAGCATGCGAAACAAACGAGTAAGCTTCAAATCCATGCGAAACACATGATTTAGCATCAAATCAATGCGAAGTAGAAGGCTGATCTTCGAATCCATGCGAAGCAAGTGGTTTAGCTTCAAATACTTGCGATATACATGATTTAGCTTCAACAGCATGCGAAACAAACGAGTTAAATTCAAATCCATGCGAAACACATGATTTAGCTTCAAATCAATGCGAAGTTAAGGCTTATCTTCGTATCCATGCGAAACAAATGGTTTAGCTGCAAATACTTCTGATATACGTGATTTAGCTTCAACTGCATGCGAAACAAACGAGTTAACTTCGAATCCATGCGAAGCAAATGGTTTAGCTTCAAATACTTGTGATATACATGATTCAGCTTCAACTGCATGCGAAACAAACGAGTTAGCTTCAAATCCATGCGAAACACATGATTTATATTAAAATCAATGCGAAGTAGAAGGCTTATCTTCGAATCCATGCGAAACAAATGGTTTAGCTTCATATACTTGTGATATGCATGATTTAGCTTCAACTACTAGCGAAAAAAACGAGTTAGCTTCAAATCCAAGCGAAACACATGATTTAGCTTCAAATCAATGCGAAGTAGAAGGCTTATCTTCGAATCCATGCGAAACAAATGGATTAGCTTCTTATACTTGTGATATACATGATTTAGCTTCAACAGCATGCGAAATAAACGAGTTAGATTCAAATCCATGCGAAACACATGATTTAACTTCAAATCAATGCGAAGTAGAAGGCTTATCTTCGTATCCATGCGAAACAAATGGTTTAGCTGCAAATACTTGTGATATACATGATTTAGCTTCAACTGCATGCGAAACAAACGAGTTAGCTTGAAATCCATGCGGAACACATAATTTAGCTTCAAATCAATGCGAAGTAGGAGGCTTATCTTCGATCCCATGCGATACAAATGGTTTAGCTTCAAATACTTGTGATATACATGATTTAGCTTCAACAGCATGCGACACAAACGAGTTAGCTTCAAATCCAAGCGAAACACATAATTTCGCTTCAAATCAATGCGAAGTAGAAGTCTCTTCTTCGAATCCATACGGAACAAATGATTTAGCTTCAAATTCATTCGCAACACATTGTTTAGCACAATATTCTTGCGAAAAAAATAATTCAACTTCAAATACTTGTGATACACACGAATTAGCTTCAAATGCTTGGGAAACAAACGTGTTAGCTTCACATTCAAGCGAAAGAAATGATTCAGCTTCAAATCAGTGCGAAGTGGAAGGCTGATCTTCGAATCCATGCGAAACAAGTGGTTTAGATTGAAATACTTGTGATATACATGATTTAGCTTCAACAGCATGCGAAACAGACGAGTTAGCTTCAAATCCATGCGAAACACATGATTTAGATTAAAATCAATGCGAAGTAGAAGGCTGATCTTCGAATCCATGCGAAGCAAATGGTTTAGCTTCAAATACTTGTGATACACTTGAGTTAGCTTCAACAGCATGCGAAACAAACGAGTTAGCTTCAAATCCTTGCGAAAAACATGATTTAGCATCAAATCAATGCGAAGTGGAAGGCTTATCTTCGAATCCATGCGAAACGAATAGTTTAGCTTCAAATACTTGTGATATACATGATTTAGCTTCAACTGCATGCGAAACAAACGAGTTAGCTTAAAATCCATGCGGAACACATGATTTAGATTCAAATCAATGCGAAGTAGAAGGCTGATCTTCGAATCCATGCGAAGCAAATGGTTTAGCTTCAAATACTTTTGATACACTTGATTTAGCTTCAACAGCATGCGAAACAAACGAGTTAGCTTCAAATCCATGCGAAACACATGATTTAGATTCAAATCAATGCGAATTAGAAGGGTTATCTTGGAATCCATGCGAAACGTATGATATAGCTTCAAATACTTGTGATGTACATGATTTAGCTTCAACAGCATGCGAAACAAACGAGTTAGCTTCAAATCCATGCGAAACACATGATTTAGCTTCAAATCAATGCGAAGTAGAAGGCTGATCTTCGAATCCATGCGAAGCAAATGGTTTAGCTTCATATACATGTGATATACATGATTTAGCTTCAACAGCATGCGAAACAAATGAGTTATATTCAAATCCAAGCGAAACACATTATTTATCTTCAAATCAATGCGAAGTGGAAGGCTTATCTTCGAATCCATGCGAAACGAATAGTTTAGCTTCAAATACTTGTGATATACATGATTCACCTTCAACTGCATGCGAAACAAACGAGTTAGCTTCAAATCCATGCGAAACACATGATTTAGATTAAAATCAATGCGAAGTAGAAGGCTTATCTTCGAATCCATGCGAAACAAATGGTTTAGCTTCAAATACTTGTGATATACATGATTTAGCTACAACTGCATGCGACAAAAACGAGTTAGCTTCAAAACCAAGCGAAACACATGATTTAGCCTCAAATCAATGCGAATTAGAAGGGTTATCTTCGAATCCATGCGAAACAAATGATATAGCTTCAAATACTTGTGATATACATGATTTAGCTTCAACAGCATCCGAAACAAACGAGTTAGCTTAAAATCCTTGCGAAACACATGATTTAGATTAAAATCAATGCGAAGTAGAAGGCTTATCTTCGAATCCATGCGAAACAAATGGTTTAGCTTCAAATACTTGTGATATACATGATTTAGCTTCAACTGCATGCGAAACAACCGAGTTAGCTTAAAATCCATGCGGAACACATGATTTAGCTTCAAATCAATGCGAAGTAGAAGGCTGATCTTCCTATCCATGCGAAACATATGGTTTAGCTTCAAATACTTGTGATATACATGATTTAGCTTCAACAGCATGCGAAACAAACGAGTAAGCTTCAAATCCATGCGAAACACATGATTTAGCATCAAATCAATGCGAAGTAGAAGGCTGATCTTCGAATCCATGCGAAGCAAGTGGTTTAGCTTCAAATACTTGCGATATACATGATTTAGCTTCAACAGCATGCGAAACAAACGAGTTAAATTCAAATCCATGCGAAACACATGATTTAGCTTCAAATCAATGCGAAGTTAAGGCTTATCTTCGTATCCATGCGAAACAAATGGTTTAGCTGCAAATACTTCTGATATACGTGATTTAGCTTCAACTGCATGCGAAACAAACGAGTTAACTTCGAATCCATGCGAAGCAAATGGTTTAGCTTCAAATACTTGTGATATACATGATTCAGCTTCAACTGCATGCGAAACAAACGAGTTAGCTTCAAATCCATGCGAAACACATGATTTATATTAAAATCAATGCGAAGTAGAAGGCTTATCTTCGAATCCATGCGAAACAAATGGTTTAGCTTCATATACTTGTGATATGCATGATTTAGCTTCAACTACTAGCGAAAAAAACGAGTTAGCTTCAAATCCAAGCGAAACACATGATTTAGCTTCAAATCAATGCGAAGTAGAAGGCTTATCTTCGAATCCATGCGAAACAAATGGATTAGCTTCTTATACTTGTGATATACATGATTTAGCTTCAACAGCATGCGAAATAAACGAGTTAGATTCAAATCCATGCGAAACACATGATTTAACTTCAAATCAATGCGAAGTAGAAGGCTTATCTTCGTATCCATGCGAAACAAATGGTTTAGCTGCAAATACTTGTGATATACATGATTTAGCTTCAACTGCATGCGAAACAAACGAGTTAGCTTGAAATCCATGCGGAACACATAATTTAGCTTCAAATCAATGCGAAGTAGGAGGCTTATCTTCGATCCCATGCGATACAAATGGTTTAGCTTCAAATACTTGTGATATACATGATTTAGCTTCAACAGCATGCGAAACAAACGAGCTAGCTTCAAATCCATGCGAAACACATGACTTAGCATCAAATCAATGCGAAGTAGAAGGCTTATCTTCGAATCCATGCGAAACAAATGGTTTAGCTTCAAACACTTGTTTTATACATGATTTAGCTTCAAATGCTTGGGAAACAAACGTGTTAGCTTCACATTTAAGCGAAAGAAATGATTCAGCTTCAAATCAGTGCGAAGTGGAAGGCAGATCTTCGAATCCATGCGAAACAAGTGGTTTAGATTGAAATACTTGTGATAAACATGATTTAGCTTCAACAGCATGTGAAGCAAACGAGATAGCTTCAAATCCATGCGAAACACATGAGTTGGCTTCAAATTCATTCGAAACACATGGTTTAGCAGAGTGTTCTCGAGAAACAAATGGTTCAGCTTCAAATACTTGTGATATACGTGACTTCGCTTCAACTGCATGCGAAACAAACGAATTAGCTTCAAATCCAAGCGAAACACATGATTTAGCTTCAAATCAATGCGAAGTAGAAGGCTTAGCTTCAAATCTATTCGAAACAAATGGTTCAGCTTCAAATACTTGTGATATACATGATTTAGCTTCAACTGCGAAACAAACGATTTAGTTTCAAATCGATGCGAAACAAATGGTTTAGCTTCAAATATTTCTGATATACATGATTTAGCTTAAAATGCAGTCGAGACAAACGAGTTGGGCTTCATAGCCAAGCGAAACACATTATTTAGCGTCAAAGTCATGCGAAACACATGGTTTAACTTAATATTCATGCGAAACAAATGCTTCAGCTTCAAATACTTGTGATATACATGATTTAGATTCAACTGCATGCGAAACAAACGAGTTAGCCTCAAATCCATGCGAAACACATGATTTAGCATCAAATCAATGCGAAGTAGAAGGCTGATCTTCGAATCCATGCGAAACAAATGGTTTAGCATCAAACACTTGTGTTATACATGATTTAGCTTCAACTGCATGCGAAACAACGAGTTAGCTTTAAATCCATGCGAAACACATGATTTAGCTCCAAATCAATGCGAAGTAGAAGGCATAGCTTCAAATCCATGGGAAACAAATGGTTTAGATTCACATACTTGTGATATACATGATTTAGCTTCAACAACATGCGAAACAAACGAGTTAGCTTCAAATCCATGCGAAACGAATGATTTAGCTTCAAACCAATGCGAAGTAGGAGGGTTATCTTCGAATCCATGCGAAACAAAGGTTTAGCTTCAAATACTTGTGATATACATGATTTAGCTTCAACAGCATGCGAAACAAACGAGTTAGCTGTAAATCCATGCGAAACACATGATTTAGCACCAAATCAATGCGAAGTATCAGGCATAGCTACAAATCCATGAGAATCAAATGGTTTAGCTTCAAATACTTGTGATATACATGATTTAGTTTCAACAGCATGCGAAACAAACGAGTTAGCTTCAAATCCATGCGAAACAAATGATTTAGCTTCAAACCAATGCGAAGTAGAAGGGTTATCTTCGAATCCATAGGAAACAAATGGTTTAGCTTCAAACACTTGTGATATACATGATTTAGCTTCAACAGCATGCGAAACAAACGAGTTAGCTTCAAATCCATGCGAAACACATGATTTAGCTTCAAACCAATGCGAAAAAGAAGGATTATCTTCGAATCCATGCGAAACAAATGGTTTAGCTTCAAACACTTGTGATATACAAGATTTAGCTTCAACAGCATGCGAAACAAACGAGTTAGCTTCAAAAACCATGCAAAACACATGATTTAGCTTCAAATCAATGCGAAGTAGAAGGGTTATCTTTGAATCCATGCGAAACAAATGGTTTAGCTTCAAACACTTGTGATATACATGATTTCGCTTCAACTGCACGCTGAACAAACGAGTTAGCTTCAAATCCATGCGAAACACATGATTTAGCTTCAAATCAATGCGAAGAAGAGGGGTGATCTTCGAATCCATGCTGATCAAATGGTTCATATTCAAATACTTGTGATATACATGATTTAGCTTCAACAGCATGCGAAACAAACGAGTTAGCTTCAAATCCAAGCGAAACACATGATTTAGCTTCAATTTAATGCGAAGTAGGAGGCTTAGCTTCAAATCCTTGCCAATCAAACGGTTTAGCTTCAAATACTTGTGATATACTTGATTTAGATTCAAGTGCATGCGAAACAAACTAGTTAGTTTTAAACCCATGCGAAACACATGATTAAACTCCAAATCAATTCGAAGTAGAAGGCTTTGCTTCAAATCCATGCGAAACACATGATTTAGCTTCAAATCAATGCGAAGAAGAGGGGTGATCTTCGAATCGATGCTAATCAAATGGTACATATTCAAATACTTGTGATATACATGATTTAGCTTCAACAGCATGCGAAACAAACTAGTTAGCTTTAAACCAATGCGAAACACATGATTAAACTCCAAATCAATTCGAAGTAGAAGGTTTTGCTTCAAATCCATGCGAAACACATGATTTAGCTTCAAATCAATGCGAAGAAGAGGGGTGATCTTCGAATCCATGCTAATCAAATGGTACATATTCAAATACTTGTGATATACATGATTTAGCTTCAACTGCATGCGAAACAAACGAGTTAGCTTCAAATCCATGCGCAACACATGATTTAGCTTCAAATCAATGCGAAGTAGAAGGGTTATCTTCGAATCCATGCGAAACGAATGGTTTAGCTTCAAACACTTGTGATATACATGATTTAGCTTCAACTGCATGCGAAACAAACGAGTTAGCTTCAAAAACCATGCGAAACACATGATATAGCTTCAAATCGATGCGAAGTAGAAGGCTTATCTACGAATCCATGCGAAACAAATGGTTTAGCTGCAAATACTTGTGATATACATGATTCAGCATCAACTGCATGCGAAAGAAACGAGTTAGCTTCTAATCCATGCAAAATACATGATTTATCTTCAAATCAATGCGAAGAAGAAGGATTATCTTCGAATCCATGCAAAACAAATGGTTTAGCTTCAAACAAATTGTAATATACATGATTTAGCTTCAAGTGCATGCGAAATAACCGAGTTAGCTTCAAATCCATGCGAAACACATGATTTAGGTCCAAATCAATGCGAAGCAGAAGGCTGATGTTCGAATACATGCGAAACAAAGGTTTAGCTTCAAATACTTGTGATATACTTGATTTATAGTCAAGTGCATGCGAAACAAACGAGATAGCTTCAAATCCATGCGAGACATATGATTTAACATCAAATCAATGCGAAGTAGAAGGCATAGCTTCAAATCCATGTGAATAAAATGGTTTAGCTTCAAATACTTGTGATATACATGATTTAGCTTCAACTGCATGCGAAACAAACGAGTTAGCTTCAAATCCATGCGCAACACATGATTTAACTCCAAATCAATGCGAAGTAGAAGGCTTTGCTTCAAATCCATGCGAAAGACATGATTTAGCTTCAAATCAATGCGAAGTAGAAGGGTTATCTTCGAATCCATGCGAAACAAATGGTTTAGCTTCAAACACTTGTGATATACATGATTTAGCTTCAACTGCATGCGAAACAACGAGTTAGCTTTAAATCCATGCGAAACACATGATTTAGCTCCAAATCAATGCGAAGTAGAAGGCATAGCTACAAATCCATGGGAATCAAATGGTTTAGCTTCAAGTACTTGTGATATACATGATTTAGTTTCAACAGCATGCGAAACAAACGAGTTAGCTTCAAATCCATGCGAAACAAATGATTTAGCTTCAAACCAATGCGAAGTAGGAGGGTTATCTTCGAATCCATGCGAAACAAATGGTTTAGCTTCAAACACTTGTGATATACATGATTTAGCTTCAACTGCATGCGAAACAACGATTTAGCTTTAAATCCATGCGAAACACATGATTTAACTCCAAATCTATGCGAAGTAGAAGGCTTTGCTTCAAATCCATGCGAAAAACATGATTTAGCTTCAAATCAATGCAAGGTAGAAGGGTTATCTTCGAATTCATGCGAAACAAATGATTTAGCTTCAAACACTTGTGATATACATGATTTAGCTTCAACAGCATGCGAAACAAACGAGTTAGCTTCAAATCCATGCGAAATACATGATTTAGCTTCAAATCAATGCGAAGTAGAAGGGTTATCTTTGAATCCATGCGAAACAAATGGTTTAGCTTCAAACACTAGTGTTATACATGATTTAGCTTCAACTGCATGCGAAACAACGAGTTAGCTTTAAATCCATGCGAAACATATGATTTAACTCCAAATCAATGCGAAGTAGAAGGCTGTTGTTCGAATCCATGCGAAACAAAGGTTTAGCTTCAAATACTTGTGATATACTTGATTTATATTCTGTGCATGCGAAACAAACGAGATAGCTTCAAATCCATGCGAGACATATGATTTAACATCAAATCAATGCGAAGTAGAAGGCATAGCTTCAAATGCATGGGAATAAAATGGTTTAGCTTCAAATACTTGTGATATACATGATTTAGCTTCAACTGCATGCGAAACAAACGAGTTAGCTTCTAATCCATGCGCAACACATGATTTAGCTTCAAATCAATGCGAAGTAGAAGGGTTATCTTCGAATCCATGCGAAACAAATGGTTTAGCTTCAAACACTTGTGATATACATGATTTAGCTTCAACGGCATGCGAAACAACGAGTTAGCTTTAAATCCATGCGAAACACATGATTTAGCTCCAAATCAATGCGAAGTAGAAGGCATAGCTACAAATCCATGGGAATCAAATGGTTTAGCTTCAAATACTTGTGATATACATGATTTAGTTTCAACAGCATGCGAAACAAACGAGTTAGCTTCAAATCCATGCGAAACAAATGATTTAGCTTCAAACCAATGCGAAGTAGAAGGGTTATCTTCGAATCCATGCGAAACAAATGGTTTAGCTTCAAACACTTATGATATACATGATTTAGCTTCAACTGCATGCGAAACAACGATTTAGCTTTAAATCCATGCGAAACACATGATTTAACTCCAAATCTATGCGAAGTAGAAGGCTTTGCTTCAAATCCATGCGAAAAACATGATTTAGCTTCAAATCAATGCGAAGTAGAAGGGTTATCTTCGAATTCATGCGAAACAAATGATTTAGCTTCAAACACTTGTGATATACATGATTTAGCTTCAACTGCTTGCTAAACAACGAGTTAGCTTTAAATCCATGCGAAACACATGATTTAACTCCAAATCAATGCGAAGTAGAAGGCTTTGCTTCAAATCCATGCGAAACACATGATTTAGCTTCAAATCAATGCGAAGTAGAAGGGTTATCTTCGAATCCATGCGAAACAAATGATTTAGCTTCAAACACTTGTGATATACATGATTTAGCTTCAACTGCATGCGAAAAAAACGAGTTAGCTTCAAACCCATGCGAAACACATGATTTAAATTCAAATCAATGCGAAGTAGAAGGGTTATCTTTGAATTCATGCGAAACAAATGGTTTAGCTTCAAACACTTGTGTTATACATGATTTAGCTTCAACTGCATGCGAAACTACGAGTTAGCTTTAAATCCATGCGAAACACATGATTTAGCTCCAAATCAATGCGAAGTAGAAGGCATAGCTTCAAATCCATGGGAATCAAATGGTTTATCTTCAAATACTTGTGGTATGCATGACTTATCTTCAACTGCGTGCGAAACAAACGAGTTAGCTTCAAATCCACGCGAAGCAAATGATTTAAATTCAAATCAATGCGAAGAAGAGGGGTGATCTTCGAATCCATGCTAATCAAATGGTTCAGCTTCAAACACTTGTGATATACATGATTTAGCTTCAACTGCTTGCGAAACAACGAGTTAGCTTTAAATCCATGCGAAACACATGATTTAACTCCAAATCAATGCGAAGTAGAAGGCTTTGCTTCAAATCCATGCGAAACACATGATTTAGCTTCAAATCAATGCGAAGTAGAAGGGTTATCTTCGAATCCATGCGAAACAAATGGTTTAGCTTCAAACACTTGTGATATACATGATTTAGCTTCAACTGCATGCGAAACAACGAGTTAGCTTTAAATCCATGCGAAACACATGATTTAGCTCCAAATCAATGCGAAGTAGAAGGCATAGCTACAAATCCATGGGAATCAAATGGTTTAGCTTCAAGTACTTGTGATATACATGATTTAGTTCCAACAGCATGCGAAACAAACGAGTTAGCTTCAAATCCATGCGAAACAAATGATTTAGCTTCAAACCAATGCGAAGTAGGAGGGTTATCTTCGAATCCATGCGAAACAAATGGTTTAGCTTCAAACACTTGTGATATACATGATTTAGCTTCAACTGCATGCGAAACAACGATTTAGCTTTAAATCCATGCGAAACACATGATTTAACTCCAAATCTATGCGAAGTAGAAGGCTTTGCTTCAAATCCATGCGAAAAACATGATTTAGCTTCAAATCAATGCAAGGTAGAAGGGTTATCTTCGAATTCATGCGAAACAAATGATTTAGCTTCAAACACTTGTGATATACATGATTTAGCTTCAACAGCATGCGAAACAAACGAGTTAGCTTCAAATCCATGCGAAATACATGATTTAGCTTCAAATCAATGCGAAGTAGAAGGGTTATCTTTGAATCCATGCGAAACAAATGGTTTAGCTTCAAACACTAGTGTTATACATGATTTAGCTTCAACTGCATGCGAAACAACGAGTTAGCTTTAAATCCATGCGAAACATATGATTTAAATCCAAATCAATGCGAAGTAGAAGGCATAGCTTCAAATCCATGGGCAACAAATGGTTTAGATTCACATACTTGTGATATACATGATTTAGCTTCAACAGCATGCGAAACAAACGTGTTAGCTTCAAATCCATGCGAAACACATGATTTAGCTTCAATTTAATGCGAAGTAGAAGGCTTAGCTTCAAATCCATGCCAATCAAATGGTTTAGCTTCAAATACTTGTGATATACATGGTTCTGCTTCAAGTGCATGCGAAATAAATGAGTTAGCTTCAAATCCATGCGAAACACATGATTTAGGTCCAAATCAATGCGAAGCAGAAGGCTGTTGTTCGAATCCATGCGAAACAAAGGTTTAGCTTCAAATACTTGTGATATACTTGATTTATATTCTGTGCGTGCGAAACAAACGAGATAGCTTCAAATCCATGCGAGACATATGATTTAACATCAAATCAATGCGAAGTAGAAGGCATAGCTTCAAATGCATGGGAATAAAATGGTTTAGCTTCAAATACTTGTGATATACATGATTTAGCTTCAACTGCATGCGAAACAAACGAGTTAGCTTCAAATCCATGCGAAACAAATGATTTAGCTTCAAACCAATGCGAAGTAGGAGGGTTATCTTCGAATCCATGCGAAACAAATGGTTTAGCTTCAAACACTTGTGATATACATGATTTAGCTTCAATTGCATGCGAAACAACGATTTAGCTTTAAATCCATGCGAAACACATGATTTAACTCCAAATCTATGCGAAGTAGAAGGCTTTGCTTCAAATCCATGCGAAAAACATGATTTAGCTTCAAATCAATGCAAGGTAGAAGGGTTATCTTCGAATTCATGCGAAACAAATGATTTAGCTTCAAACACTTGTGATATACATGATTTAGCTTCAACAGCATGCGAAACAAACGAGTTAGCTTCAAATCCATGCGAAATACATGATTTAGCTTCAAATCAATGCGAAGTAGAAGGGTTATCTTTGAATCCATGCGAAACAAATGGTTTAGCTTCAAACACTAGTGTTATACATGATTTAGCTTCAACTGCATGCGAAACAACGAGTTAGCTTTAAATCCATGCGAAACATATGATTTAAATCCAAATCAATGCGAAGTAGAAGGCATAGCTTCAAATCCATGGGCAACGAATGGTTTAGATTCACATACTTGTGATATACATGATTTAGCTTCAACAGCATGCGAAACAAACGTGTTAGCTTCAAATCCATGCGAAACACATGATTTAGCTTCAATTTAATGCGAAGTAGAAGGCTTAGCTTCAAATCCATGCCAATCAAATGGTTTAGCTTCAAATACTTGTGATATACATGGTTCTGCTTCAAGTGCATGCGAAATAAACGAGTTAGCTTCAAATCCATGCGAAACACATGATTTAGGTCCAAATCAATGCGAAGCAGAAGGCTGTTGTTCGAATCCATGCGAAACAAAGGTTTAGCTTTAAATACTTGTGATATACTTGATTTATATTCTGTGCACGCGAAACAAACGAGATAGCTTCAAATCCATGCGAGACATATGATTTAACATCAAATCAATGCGAAGTAGAAGGCATAGCTTCAAATGCATGGGAATAAAATGGTTTAGCTTCAAATACTTGTGATATACATGATTTAGCTTCAACTGCATGCGAAACAAACGAGTTAGCTTCTAATCCATGCGAAACAAATGATTTAGCTTCAAACCAATGCGAAGTAGAAGGGTTATCTTCGAATCCATGCGAAACAAATGGTTTAGCTTCAAACACTTGTGATATACATGATTTAGCTTCAACAGCATGCGAAACAAACGAGTTAGCTTCAAATCCATGCGAATCACATGATTTAGCTCCAAATCAAGCGAAGTAGAAGGCATAGCTTCAAATCCATGGGAATCAAATGCTTTAGCTTCAAATACTTGTGATATACATGATTTAGCTTCAACAGCATGCCAAACAAACGAGTTAGCTTCAAATCCAAGCTAAGCATATGATTTCGTTTCAAATCAATGCGAAGTAGAAGGCTGATCTCCGAATCCACACGAAACAGATTGTTTAGATTCAAATACTTGTGATATACATGATTTAGCTTCAACAGCATGCGAAACAAACGTGTTAGCTTCAAATCCGTGCGAAACACATGATTTAGCTTCAATTTAATGCGAAGTAGAAGGCTTAGCTTCAAATCCATGCCAATCAAACGGTTTAGCTTCAAATACTTGTGATATACATGGTTCAGCTTCAAGTGCATGCGAAATAAACGAGTTAGCTTCAAATCCATGCGAAACACATGATTTAGGTCCAAATCAATGCGAAGCAGAAGGCTGATTTTCGAATTCATGCGAAACAAAGGTTTTGCTTCAAATACTTGTGATATACATGATTTAGCTTCAACTTGCATGCGAAAGAAACGAGTTAGCTTCAAATCCATGCGAAACACATGATTTAGCTTCAAATCAATGCGAAGTAGAACGATTATCTTCGAATCCATGCAAAACAAATGGTTTAGCTTCAAACACTTGTGATATACATGATTTAGCTTCAACTGCTTGCGAAACAACGAGTTAGCTTTAAATCCATGCGAAACACATGATTTAACTCCAAATCAATGCGAAGTAGAAGGCTTTGCTTCAAATCCATGCGAAACACATGATTTAGCTTCAAATCAATGCGAAGTAGAAGGGTTATCTTCGAATCCATGCGAAACAAATGGTTTAGCTTCAAACACTTGTGATATACATGATTTAGCTTCAACTGCATGCGAAACAACGAGTTAGCTTTAAATCCATGCGAAACACATGATTTAACTCCAAATCAATGCGAAGTAGAAGGCTTTGCTTCAAATCCATGCGAAACACATGATTTAGCTTCAAATCAATGCGAAGTAGAAGGGTTATCTTCGAATCCATGCGAAACAAATGATTTAGCTTCAAACACTTGTGATATACATGATTTAGCTTCAACTGCATGCGAAAAAAACGAGTTAGCTTCAAACCCATGCGAAACACATGATTTAAATTCAAATCAATGCGAAGTAGAAGGGTTATCTTTGAATCCATGCGAAACAAATGGTTTAGCTTCAAACACTTGTGTTATACATGATTTAGCTTCAACTGCATGCGAAACTACGAGTTAGCTTTAAATCCATGCGAAACACATGATTTAGCTCCAAATCAATGCGAAGTAGAAGGCATAGCTTCAAATCCATGGGAATCAAATGGTTTATCTTCAAATACTTGTGGTATGCATGACTTATCTTCAACTGCGTGCGAAACAAACGAGTTAGCTTCAAATCCACGCGAAGCAAATGATTTAAATTCAAATCAATGCGAAGAAGAGGGGTGATCTTCGAATCCATGCTAATCAAATGGTTCAGCTTCAAACACTTGTGATATACATGATTTAGCTTCAACTGCTTGCGAAACAACGAGTTAGCTTTAAATCCATGCGAAACACATGATTTAACTCCAAATCAATGCGAAGTAGAAGGCTTTGCTTCAAATCCATGCGAAACACATGATTTAGCTTCAAATCAATGCGAAGTAGAAGGGTTATCTTCGAATCCATGCGAAACAAATGGTTTAGCTTCAAACACTTGTGATATACATGATTTAGCTTCAACTGCATGCGAAACAACGAGTTAGCTTTAAATCCATGCGAAACACATGATTTAGCTCCAAATCAATGCGAAGTAGAAGGCATAGCTACAAATCCATGGGAATCAAATGGTTTAGCTTCAAGTACTTGTGATATACATGATTTAGTTCCAACAGCATGCGAAACAAACGAGTTAGCTTCAAATCCATGCGAAACAAATGATTTAGCTTCAAACCAATGCGAAGTAGGAGGGTTATCTTCGAATCCATGCGAAACAAATGGTTTAGCTTCAAACACTTGTGATATACATGATTTAGCTTCAACTGCATGCGAAACAACGATTTAGCTTTAAATCCATGCGAAACACATGATTTAACTCCAAATCTATGCGAAGTAGAAGGCTTTGCTTCAAATCCATGCGAAAAACATGATTTAGCTTCAAATCAATGCAAGGTAGAAGGGTTATCTTCGAATTCATGCGAAACAAATGATTTAGCTTCAAACACTTGTGATATACATGATTTAGCTTCAACAGCATGCGAAACAAACGAGTTAGCTTCAAATCCATGCGAAATACATGATTTAGCTTCAAATCAATGCGAAGTAGAAGGGTTATCTTTGAATCCATGCGAAACAAATGGTTTAGCTTCAAACACTAGTGTTATACATGATTTAGCTTCAACTGCATGCGAAACAACGAGTTAGCTTTAAATCCATGCGAAACATATGATTTAAATCCAAATCAATGCGAAGTAGAAGGCATAGCTTCAAATCCATGGGCAACAAATGGTTTAGATTCACATACTTGTGATATACATGATTTAGCTTCAACAGCATGCGAAACAAACGTGTTAGCTTCAAATCCATGCGAAACACATGATTTAGCTTCAATTTAATGCGAAGTAGAAGGCTTAGCTTCAAATCCATGCCAATCAAATGGTTTAGCTTCAAATACTTGTGATATACATGGTTCTGCTTCAAGTGCATGCGAAATAAATGAGTTAGCTTCAAATCCATGCGAAACACATGATTTAGGTCCAAATCAATGCGAAGCAGAAGGCTGTTGTTCGAATCCATGCGAAACAAAGGTTTAGCTTCAAATACTTGTGATATACTTGATTTATATTCTGTGCGTGCGAAACAAACGAGATAGCTTCAAATCCATGCGAGACATATGATTTAACATCAAATCAATGCGAAGTAGAAGGCATAGCTTCAAATGCATGGGAATAAAATGGTTTAGCTTCAAATACTTGTGATATACATGATTTAGCTTCAACTGCATGCGAAACAAACGAGTTAGCTTCAAATCCATGCGAAACAAATGATTTAGCTTCAAACCAATGCGAAGTAGGAGGGTTATCTTCGAATCCATGCGAAACAAATGGTTTAGCTTCAAACACTTGTGATATACATGATTTAGCTTCAATTGCATGCGAAACAACGATTTAGCTTTAAATCCATGCGAAACACATGATTTAACTCCAAATCTATGCGAAGTAGAAGGCTTTGCTTCAAATCCATGCGAAAAACATGATTTAGCTTCAAATCAATGCAAGGTAGAAGGGTTATCTTCGAATTCATGCGAAACAAATGATTTAGCTTCAAACACTTGTGATATACATGATTTAGCTTCAACAGCATGCGAAACAAACGAGTTAGCTTCAAATCCATGCGAAATACATGATTTAGCTTCAAATCAATGCGAAGTAGAAGGGTTATCTTTGAATCCATGCGAAACAAATGGTTTAGCTTCAAACACTAGTGTTATACATGATTTAGCTTCAACTGCATGCGAAACAACGAGTTAGCTTTAAATCCATGCGAAACATATGATTTAAATCCAAATCAATGCGAAGTAGAAGGCATAGCTTCAAATCCATGGGCAACGAATGGTTTAGATTCACATACTTGTGATATACATGATTTAGCTTCAACAGCATGCGAAACAAACGTGTTAGCTTCAAATCCATGCGAAACACATGATTTAGCTTCAATTTAATGCGAAGTAGAAGGCTTAGCTTCAAATCCATGCCAATCAAATGGTTTAGCTTCAAATACTTGTGATATACATGGTTCTGCTTCAAGTGCATGCGAAATAAACGAGTTAGCTTCAAATCCATGCGAAACACATGATTTAGGTCCAAATCAATGCGAAGCAGAAGGCTGTTGTTCGAATCCATGCGAAACAAAGGTTTAGCTTTAAATACTTGTGATATACTTGATTTATATTCTGTGCACGCGAAACAAACGAGATAGCTTCAAATCCATGCGAGACATATGATTTAACATCAAATCAATGCGAAGTAGAAGGCATAGCTTCAAATGCATGGGAATAAAATGGTTTAGCTTCAAATACTTGTGATATACATGATTTAGCTTCAACTGCATGCGAAACAAACGAGTTAGCTTCTAATCCATGCGAAACAAATGATTTAGCTTCAAACCAATGCGAAGTAGAAGGGTTATCTTCGAATCCATGCGAAACAAATGGTTTAGCTTCAAACACTTGTGATATACATGATTTAGCTTCAACAGCATGCGAAACAAACGAGTTAGCTTCAAATCCATGCGAATCACATGATTTAGCTCCAAATCAAGCGAAGTAGAAGGCATAGCTTCAAATCCATGGGAATCAAATGCTTTAGCTTCAAATACTTGTGATATACATGATTTAGCTTCAACAGCATGCCAAACAAACGAGTTAGCTTCAAATCCAAGCTAAGCATATGATTTCGTTTCAAATCAATGCGAAGTAGAAGGCTGATCTCCGAATCCACACGAAACAGATTGTTTAGATTCAAATACTTGTGATATACATGATTTAGCTTCAACAGCATGCGAAACAAACGTGTTAGCTTCAAATCCGTGCGAAACACATGATTTAGCTTCAATTTAATGCGAAGTAGAAGGCTTAGCTTCAAATCCATGCCAATCAAACGGTTTAGCTTCAAATACTTGTGATATACATGGTTCAGCTTCAAGTGCATGCGAAATAAACGAGTTAGCTTCAAATCCATGCGAAACACATGATTTAGGTCCAAATCAATGCGAAGCAGAAGGCTGATTTTCGAATTCATGCGAAACAAAGGTTTTGCTTCAAATACTTGTGATATACATGATTTAGCTTCAACTTGCATGCGAAAGAAACGAGTTAGCTTCAAATCCATGCGAAACACATGATTTAGCTTCAAATCAATGCGAAGTAGAACGATTATCTTCGAATCCATGCAAAACAAATGGTTTAGCTTCAAACACTTGTGATATACATGATTTAGCTTCAACTGCTTGCGAAACAACGAGTTAGCTTTAAATCCATGCGAAACACATGATTTAACTCCAAATCAATGCGAAGTAGAAGGCTTTGCTTCAAATCCATGCGAAACACATGATTTAGCTTCAAATCAATGCGAAGTAGAAGGGTTATCTTCGAATCCATGCGAAACAAATGGTTTAGCTTCAAACACTTGTGATATACATGATTTAGCTTCAACTGCATGCGAAACAACGAGTTAGCTTTAAATCCATGCGAAACACATGATTTAGCTCCAAATCAATGCGAAGTAGAAGGCATAGCTACAAATCCATGGGAATCAAATGGTTTAGCTTCAAGTACTTGTGATATACATGATTTAGTTTCAACAGCATGCGAAACAAACGAGTTAGCTTCAAATCCATGCGAAACAAATGATTTAGCTTCAAACCAATGCGAAGTAGAAGGGTTATCATCGAATCCATGGGAAACAAATGGTTTAGCTTCAAACACTTGTGATATACATGATTTAGTTTCAACAGCATGCGAAACAAACGAGTTAGCTTCAAATCCATGCGAAACACATGATTTAGCTTCAAACCAATGCGAAGAAGAAGGATTATCTTCGAATCCATGCGAAACAAATGGTTTAGCTTCAAACACTTGTGATATACAAGATTTAGCTTCAACAGCATGCGAAACAAACGAGTTAGCTTCAAAAACCATGCGATACACATGATTTAGCTTCAAATCGATGCGAAGTAGAAGGCTTATCTACGAATCCATGCGAAACAAATGGTTTAGCTGCAAATACTTGTGATATACATGATTCAGCATCAACTGCATGCGAAACAAACGAGTTAGCTTCAAATCCATGCGAAACACATGATTTAGCTTCAAATCAATGCGAAGTGGAAGACTGATCTTTGAATCAATGCGAAACAAATGGTTTAGCTTCAAATACTTGTGATATACATGATTTTGCTTCAACTGCATGCTGAACAAACGAGTTAGCTTCAAATCCATGCGAAACACATGATTATCTTCAAATCAATGCGAAGAAGAGGGGTGATCTTCGAATCCATGCTAATCAAATGGTTCAGCTTCAAACACTTGTGATATACATGATTTAGCTTCAACTGCTTGCGAAACAACGAGTTAGCTTTAAATCCATGCGAAACACATGATATAACTCCAAATCAATGCGAAGTAGAAGGCTTTGCTTCAAATCCATGCGAAACACATGATTTAGCTTCAAATCAATGCGAAGTAGAAGGGTTATCTTCGAATCCATGCGAAACAAATGGTTTAGCTTCAAACACTTGTGATATACATGATTTAGCTTCAACTGCATGCGAAACAACGAGTTAGCTTTAAATCCATGCGAAACACATGATTTAGCTCCAAATCAATGCGAAGTAGAAGGCATAGCTACAAATCCATGGGAATCAAATGGTTTAGCTTCAAGTACTTGTGATATACATGATTTAGTTTCAACAGCATGCGAAACAAACGAGTTAGCTTCAAATCCATGCGAAACAAATGATTTAGCTTCAAACCAATGCGAAGTAGAAGGGTTATCTTCGAATCCATGGGAAACAAATGGTTTAGCTTCAAACACTTGTGATATACATGATTTAGATTCAACAGCATGCGAAACAAACGAGTTAGCTTCAAATCCATGCGAAACACATGATTTAGCTTCAAACCAATGCGAAGAAGAAGGATTATCTTCGAATCCATGCGAAACAAATGGTTTAGCTTCAAACACTTGTGATATACAAGATTTAGCTTCAACAGCATGCGAAACAAACGAGTTAGCTTCAAAAACCATGCGATACACATGATTTAGCTTCAAATCGATGCGAAGTAGAAGGCTTATCTACGAATCCATGCGAAACAAATGGTTTAGCTGCAAATACTTGTGATATACATGATTCAGCATCAACTGCATGCGAAACAAACGAGTTAGCTTCAAATCCATGCGAAACACATGATTTAGCTTCAAATCAATGCGAAGTGGAAGACTGATCTTTGAATCAATGCGAAACAAATGGTTTAGCTTCAAATACTTGTGATATACATGATTTTGCTTCAACTGCATGCTGAACAAACGAGTTAGCTTCAAATCCATGCGAAACACATGATTATCTTCAAATCAACGCGAAGAAGAGGGGTGATCTTCGAATCCATGCTAATCAAATGGTTCAGCTTCAAACACTTGTGATATACATGATTTAGCTTCAACTGCTTGCGAAACAACGAGTTAGCTTTAAATCCATGCGAAACACATGATTTAACTCCAAATCAATGCGAAGTAGAAGGCTTTGCTTCAAATCCATGCGAAACACATGATTTAGCTTCAAATCAATGCGAAGTAGAAGGGTTATCTTCGAATCCATGCGAAACAAATGGTTTAGCTTCAAACACTTGTGATATACATGATTTAGCTTCAACTGCATGCGAAACAACGAGTTAGCTTTAAATCCATGCGAAACACATGATTTAGCTCCAAATCAATGCGAAGTAGAAGGCATAGCTACAAATCCATGGGAATCAAATGGTTTAGCTTCAAGTACTTGTGATATACATGATTTAGTTTCAACAGCATGCGAAACAAACGAGTTAGCTTCAAATCCATGCGAAACAAATGATTTAGCTTCAAACCAATGCGAAGTAGAAGGGTTATCTTCGAATCCATGGGAAACAAATGGTTTAGCTTCAAACACTTGTGATATACATGATTTAGATTCAACAGCATGCGAAACAAACGAGTTAGCTTCAAATCCATGCGAAACACATGATTTAGCTTCAAACCAATGCGAAGAAGAAGGATTATCTTCGAATCCATGCGAAACAAATGGTTTAGCTTCAAACACTTGTGATATACAAGATTTAGCTTCAACAGCATGCGAAACAAACGAGTTAGCTTCAAAAACCATGCGATACACATGATTTAGCTTCAAATCGATGCGAAGTAGAAGGCTTATCTACGAATCCATGCGAAACAAATGGTTTAGCTGCAAATACTTGTGATATACATGATTCAGCATCAACTGCATGCGAAACAAACGAGTTAGCTTCAAATCCATGCGAAACACATGATTTAGCTTCAAATCAATGCGAAGTGGAAGACTGATCTTTGAATCAATGCGAAACAAATGGCTTAGCTTCAAATACTTGTGATATACATGATTTTGCTTCAACTGCATGCTGAACAAACGAGTTAGCTTCAAATCCATGCGAAACACATGATTTAGCTTCAATTTAATGCGAAGTAGAAGGCTTAGCTTCAAATCCATGCCAATCAAACGGTGTAGCTTCAAATACTTGTGATATACATGGTTCAGCTTCAAGTGCATGCGAAATAAACGAGTTAGCTTCAAATCCATGCGAAACACATGATTTAGGTCCAAATCAATGCGAAGCAGAAGGTTGATGTTCGAATCCATGCAAAACAAATGGTTTAGCTTCAAACACTTGTGATATACATGATTTAGCTTCAACTGCATGCGAAACAAACGAGTTAGCTTCAAATCCATGCGAAACACATGATTCATCTTCAAATCAATGCGAGGTAGAAGGCTTAGCTTCAAATCCATGCAAATCGAACGATTTAGCTTCAAATACTTGTGATATACTTGATTTATATTCAAGTGCATGCGAAACAAACGAGATAGCTTCAGATCCATGCGAAACATATGATTTAACATCAAATCAATGCGAAGTAGAAGTCATACCTTCAGATCCATGGGAATTAAATGGTTTAGCTTCAAATACTTGTGATATACATGATTTAGCTTCAACTGTATGCGAAACAAACGATTTAGCTTCAAGTCCATGCGCAACACATGATTTAGCTTCAAATCAATGCGAAGTAGAAGGATTATCTTTGAATCCATGCGAAACAAATGGTTTAGCTTCAAACACTTGTGATATACTTGATTTTGCTTCAACTGCATGCTGAACAAACGAGTTAGCTTCAAATCCATGCGGAACACATGATTTAGCTTCAAATCAATGCGAAGGAGAGGGGTGATCTTCGAATCCATGCTAATCAAATGGTACATTTTCAAATACTTGTGATATACATGATTTAGCTTCAACAACATGCGAAATAAACGAGTTAGCTTCAAATCCATGCGAATCAAATGGTTTAGCTTCAAATTCTTGTGATATACAAGATTTAGATTCAACAGCATGCGAAACAAACGAGTTAGCTTCAAATCCATGCGCAACACATGATTTTGCTTCAAATCAATGCGAAGTAGAAGGCTTATTTTCGAATCCGTGCAAATGAATTGGTTTAGCTTCAAATACCTGTGATATACATGATTTAGTTCTAAATGCAGGCTAAACAAACGAGTTAGATTCAATTCCATGCGAAATACATGATTTAGATTCAAATCAATGCGAGGTAGAAGACTGATCTTTGAATACATGCGAAACAAATGATTTAGCTTCAAATCAATGCGACGTAGAAGGCTTAGCTTCGAATCCATGCGAAAAAAAAGGTTTAACTTCAAATACTTATGATATACATGATATAGATTCAGCTGCATGCGAAACCAACGAGTTAGCTTCAAATACAAGCGAAACACATGATTCAGCTACAAATCAATTCGAAGTAGAATTCATAGCTTCAAATCAATGCGAATCGAATGGTCCAGCTTCAAATACTTGTGATATACATGATTTAGCTTCAACTGCATGCGAAACAAACGAGTTATCTTGAAATTCATGCGGAACACATGATTGAGCCACAAATCAATGCGAAGTAGAAAGGTTAGCTTCAAATCCATACGAAAAGAATGATTTGGCTTCAAATACTTGCGATATAACTCATATAGTTTCAAAAGCAGGCGAAACAAACGAGTGAGCTTCAAATCCATGCGAAACACATGATTTTGCTGTAAATCAATGCGAAATAGAAGGCTAACCTTCGAATCCAGACGAAACAGATGGTTTAGCTTCAAATACTTGTAATATACATGATTTATCTTCAACAGCATGCGAAACAAACGTGTTAACTTCAAATCCATACGAAACACATGATTTAGCTTCAATTCAATGCGAGGTTGGAGGCTTATCTTGAAATCCATGCGAAACAAATCGTTTAGCTTCAAATACTTGTGATATACATAATTTAACTTCAACTGCATGTGATACAAACGAGTTAGCTTAAAATCCAAGCGGAACACATGATTTATCTTCAAATCAATGCGAAGTGGAATGCTGAGTTTCAAATCCATGCGAATCAAATGTTTTAGCTTCAAATACTTGTGATATACATGATTTAGCTTCAACTGCATGCGATATAAACGAGTTAGCTTCAAATCCATGCGAAACACATGATTTAGCATCAAATCAATGCGAAGTAGGAGGCTTATCTTCAAATCCATGCGAATCAAATGTTTTAGCTTCAAATACTTGTGATATACATGATTTAGCTTCAACTGCATGCGATATAAACGAGTTAGCTTCAAATTCATGCAAAACACATGATTTAGCTTCAAATCAGTTCGACGTAGAAGGCTTAGCTTCAAATCCGTGCGAATCAAATGGTTTTGTTTCAAATACTTGTGATATACATGATTTAGATTCAACTGCATGCGAAAAAAACGAGTTAGCTTCAAATCCAAGCGAAACACATGACTTAGCCTCAAATCAATGCGAAGTAGGAGGCTTAGCTTCAAATCCAAGCGAAACACTTGGTTTAGCTTCAAATCAATGTGATGTAGAAGGTTTAGGTTCAAATCCATGCAAAACGAATAATTTAGCTTCAAGTGCTTGCGATATAAGTGATATAGCTTCAAATGTAGGCGAAACAAATGAGTTAGTTTCAAATCCGAGCAAAACACATGATTTAGCTTCAAATCAGTGCGACGTAGAAGGCTTATCTTCAAATCCAAGCGCAACAAATGCTTTAGATTCAGATACTTGTGATAAACATGATTTAGCTTCAAATCATGCGACGTAGAAGGCTTAGCTTCAAATCCGAGCGAAACATATGATTTAGATTCAAATCAATGCGAAGTTAAAGGCTTAGCGTCAAATCCATGCGAAACAAATGATTTAGCTTCAAATACTTGCGATATAAGTGATACAGCTTCAAATGCAGGCGGAACAAACAGTTAGCTTCAAATTCATGCGAAACACATGATTTAGCTTCAAATGAAGGGGAAGTAGAAGGCTTATCTTCAAATCCATGCGAGACCAATGATTTACCTTCAAATAAATGCGAATATAAGTGAAATAGCTTCAAATGCAGGCGAAACACATGATTTAGCTTCAAATCAATGCGAAGTTAAAGGCTTAGCTTCAAATCCACGCGAAAGAAATGATTTAGCTTCAAATACATGCGATATAAGCGATATAGCTTCAAATGCAGGCGGAACAAACAGTTAGCTTCAAATCCATGCGGAACTTATGATTTAGCTTCAAATCATGCGAAATAGAAGGCTTAGCTTCAAATCCGTGCGAAACACATGATTTAGATTTAAATACTTGCGATATAAATGAAATAAATTCAAATGCAGACGAACGAACGAGTTATCTTCAAATTCATGCAAAACACATGATTTAGCTTCAAATCAGTTCGACGTAGAAGGCTTAGCTTCAAATCCATGCGAAACAAACGAGTCAGCTTCAAATCCATGCGAAACAAATGATTTAGCTTCAAATACTTGCGATATAAGTGATATAGCTTCAAATGCAGGCGGTACAAACAGTTAGCTTCAATTTCATGCGAAACACATGATTTAGATTCAAATACTTGCGATATAAATGAAATAACTTCAAATGCAGACGAACGAACGAGTTATCTTCAAATTAATGCGAAACACATGATTTAGCTTCAAATCAAGCGAAACAAATGGTATAGATTCAAATAATTGTGATAAACATGATTTAGCTTCAAATCAAGCGAAGTAGAAGGTTTATCTTCAAATCCGAGCGAAACACATCATTTAGATTCAAATACTTGCGATATAAATGAAATAGCTTCAAATGCAGACCAAACGAACGAGATATCTTCAAATTCATGCGAAACACATGATTTAGCTTCAAATTAATGCGAAGTTAAAGGCTTATCTTCAAATCCATACGAAACAAACGAATCACCTTCAAATCCATGCGAAACAAATGATTTAGCTTCAAGTACTTGCGATATAAGTGATATAGCTTCAAATGCAGGCGGAACAAACAGTTAGCTACAAATTCAAGCGAAACAAATGACTTAGCATCAAATCAATGCGAAGTAGAAGGCTGACCTTCGAATCCATGCGAAGCAAATGGTTTAGCTTCAAATACTTGTGATATAAATGATTTAGTTTCAACAGCATGCGAAACAAACGAGTTAGATTCAAACCCATGCAAAACACATGTTTTAGCGTCAAATCAATGCGATGTAGAAGGCTGACCTTCGGATCCATGCGAAGCAAATTGTTTAGCTCCAAATACTTGTGATACACTTGATTTAGCTTCAACAGCATGCGAAATAAACGCGTTAGCTTCAAATCCATGCGAAACACATGAATTAGCATCTAATCAATGCGAAGTAGGTGGCTTATCTTCGATTCCATGCGATACAAATGGTTTAGCTTCAAATAAGTGTGATATACATGATTTAGCTTCAACAGCATGCGAAACAAACGAGTTAGCTTCAAATCCATGCGAAACAAATGACTTAGCATGAAATCAATGCTAAGTAGAAGGCTGACCTTCGAATCCATGCGAAGCAAATGGTTTAGCTTCAAATACTTGTGATATAAATGATTTAGTTTCAACAGCATGCGAAACAAACGAGTTAGATTCAAACCCATGCAAAACACATGTTTTAGCTTCAAATCAATGCGAAATAGATGGATTATCTTCGAATCCATGCGAAACAAATGGTTTAACTTCAAATACTTGTGATATACATGATTTAGCTTCAACAGCATGCGAAGCAAACGAGTTATCTTCAAATTAAAACGAAACACATGATTTAGCTTCAAATCAGTGCGATGTAGAAGGCTTAGCTTCAAATCCAAGCGAAACAAATGGTATACATTCACACACTTGTGATAAACATGATTTAGCTCCAACTGCATGCGAAACAGACGAGACAGCTTCAAATCCAAGGGAAACACTTGGTTTAGCATCAAATCAATGTGATGTAGAAGGTTTAGCTTCAAATCCATGCAAAACGAATTATTTAGCTTCAAGTGCTTGCGATATAAGTGATATAGCTTCAAATGCAGGCGAAACAAATGAGTTAGCTTCAAATCCAAGCGAAACACATGATTTAGATTCAAATACTTGCGATATAAATGAAATAGCTTCAAATGCAGACCAAACGAATGAAATATCTTCAAATTCATGCGAAACACATGATTTAGCTTCAAATCAATGCGAAGTTAAAGGCTTAGCTTCAAATCCATGCGAAACAAATGATTTAGCTTCAAATACTTGCGATATAAGTGATAGTGCTTCAAATGCAGGCGAAGCAAACAGTTAGATTCAAATTCATGCGAAACACATGATTTAGCTTCAAATGAAGGCGAAGTAGAAGGCTTAGCTTCAAATCCATGCAAGACCAATGATTTATCTTCAAATAAATGCGTATATAAGTGATATAGCTTCAAATGCAGGAGAAACAAACGAGTTAGCTACAAATCCATGCGGAACTTATGATTTAGCTTCAAATTATGCGAAGTAGGAGGCTTATTTTCAAATCCATGCGAAACACATGATTTAACTCCAAATCAATGCGAAGTAGAAGGCATAGCTTCAAATCCGTGGGAATCAAATCGTTTACCTTCAAATACTTGTGATATGCATGACTTATCTTCAACTGCATGCGAAACAAACGAGTTAGCTTGAAATCCATGCGCAACACATGATTTAGCTTCAAATCAATGCGAAGTAGAAGGGTTATCTTCGAATCCATGCCAAACAAATGGTTTAGCTTCAAACACTTGTGAGATACATGACTTAGCTTCAACTGCATGCGAAACAACGAGTTAGCTTTAAATCCATGCGAAACACATGATTTAACTCCAAATCAATGCGAAGTAGAAGGCTTTGCATCAAATCCATGCGAAAAACATGATTTAGCTTCAAATCAATGCGAAGTAGAAGGCATAGCTTCAAATCCATGGGAATCAAATGGTTTATCTTCAAATACTTGTGATATACGTGACTTAGCTGCAACTGCATGCGAAACAAACGAGTTAGATTCAAATCAATGCGAAACACATGCTTTAGCTTCAAATCAATGCGAACTAGAAGCGTTATCATCAAATCCGTGCGAATCAAATGGTTTAGCTTCAAATACTTGTGATATACATGATTTAGCTTCAACAGCATGAGAATCAAACGAGTTAGCTTCAAATCCATGCCAAACACATGATTTAGCTTCAAATAAAGCGAAGTAGAAAGGTTATCTTCGAATCCATGCGAAACAAATCGCTTAGCATCAAATACTTGTGATATACGTGATTTAACTTCAACTGCATGTGATAAAAACGAGTTAGCTTAAAATCCAAGCGAAACACATTATTTAGCTTCAAATCAATGCGAGGTAGAAGGCTTAGGTTCAAATCCATGCGAAACACATGATTTAGCATCAAATCAATGCGAAGTAGGAGGCTTATCTGCAAATCCATGCGAAACACATGATTTAACTCCAAATCAGTGCGAAGTAGAAGGCTTTGCTTCAAATCCATACGAAACACATGATTTAGCTTCAAATCAATGCGAAGTAGAAGGATTATCTTCGAATCCATGCGAAACAAATGGTTTAGCTTCAAATAACTGTGATATGCATTATTTAGCTTCAACTGCATGCGAAAACAACGAGTTAGCTTGATATCCATGCGAAAAACATGTTTTAGCTTCAAATCAATGCGAAGTAGAATACTGATCTTTGAATCCATGCGAAACAAATGGTTTAGCTTCAAATACTTGTCATATACATGATTTAGCTTCAACGGCATGCGAAACAATCGAGTTAGATTCAAATCCGTGCGAAACACATGATTTAGCTTCAAATCAATGCGAAGTAGAAGGCTTTGCTTCAAATCCGTGCGAATCAAATGTTTTAGCTTCAAATTCTCGTGATATACATGATTTAGCTTCAACTGCGTGCGTAACAAACGTGTTAGCTTCAAATCCATGCGAAACACATGATTTAGCTTCAATTTAATGCGAAGTAGAAGGCTTAGCTTCAAATCCATGCCAATCAAATGGTTTAGCTTCAAATACTTGTGATATACATGGTTCTGCTTCAAGTGCATGCGAAATAAACGAGTTAGCTTCAAATCCATGCGAAACACATGATTTAGGTCCAAATCAATGCGAAGCAGAAGGCTGTTGTTCGAATCCATGCGAAACAAAGGTTTAGCTTCAAATACTTGTGATATACTTGATTTATATTCTGTGCATGCGAAACAAACGAGATAGCTTCAAATCCATGCGAGACATATGATTTAACATCAAATCAATGCGAAGTAGAAGGCATAGCTTCAAATGCATGGGAATAAAATGGTTTAGTTTCAAATACTTGTGATATACATGATTTAGCTTCAACTGCATGCGAAACAAACGAGTTAGCTTCTAATCCATGCGCAACACATGATTTAGCTTCAAATCAATGCGAAGTAGAAGGGTTATCTTCGAATCCATGCGAAACAAATGGTTTAGCTTCAAACACTTGTGATATACATGATTTAGCTTCAACGGCATGCGAAACAACGAGTTAGCTTTAAATCCATGCGAAACACATGATTTAGCTCCAAATCAATGCGAAGTAGAAGGCATAGCTACAAATCCATGGGAATCAAATGGTTTAGCTTCAAATACTTGTGATATACATGATTTAGTTTCAACAGCATGCGAAACAAACGAGTTAGCTTCAAATCCATGCGAAACAAATGATTTAGCTTCAAACCAATGCGAAGTAGAAGGGTTATCTTCGAATCCATGCGAAACAAATGGTTTAGCTTCAAACACTTGTGATATACATGATTTAGCTTCAACTGCATGCGAAACAACGATTTAGCTTTAAATCCATGCGAAACACATGATTTAACTCCAAATCTATGCGAAGTAGAAGGCTTTGCTTCAAATCCATGCGAAAAACATGATTTAGCTTCAAATCAATGCGAAGTAGAAGGGTTATCTTCGAATTCATGCGAAACAAATGTTAGCTTCACTGCTTGCTCAAACAACGAGTTAGCTTAAATCCATGCGAAACACATGATTTACTCGCTTGCGTTTTGTTGGCTTGCTTATCTGGTGTGGGTTATTCTTGCGAAACACATGATTTACTTCAAATCAATGCGAAGTAGAAGGTGTTATCTTCAATCCATGCGAAGACAGAATGGATTTAGCTTCAAACACTTGCGATATACATGATTTAGCTTCACGCATGCGAAAAAATCGATTTAGCTTCAAATGCCATGCGAAACACATGATTTAAATTCCAATGCGAAGTAGAAGGGTTATGCTTTGAATCCATGCAAAATGATGTGTACTTAGATCATTGAAGTGGAAGGTTATTGAAGCTTCAAAACTTGTGTATACATGATTTTAGCTTCAACTGGGCATGCGAAACACGAGTTAGCTTTAATGCGAAACACATGTTTTGCTCCAATATGAGTAGGAGGCATAGCTTCAAATCATGGGGAATCAAATTGGTTTATCTTCAATAGCTTGTGGTATGCATGACTTATCTTCAACTGCATGCGAAACAACGAGTTAGCTTCAATCCACGCGAAGCAATGATTTAAATTCAAATCAATGCGAAGAAGAGGGGTGATCTTCGAATCCATGCTAATCAAATGGTTCAACTTCAAACACTTGTGATATACATGATTTAGCTTCAACTGCTTGCGAAACAACGAGTTAGCTTTAAATCCATGCGAAACACATGATTTAACTCCAATCAATGCGAAGTAGAAGGCTTTGCTTCAAATCCATGCGAAACACATGATTTAGCTTCAAATCAATGCGAAGTAGAAGGGTTATCTTCGAATCCATGCGAAACAAATGGTTTAGCTTCAAAAACTTGTGATATACATGATTTAGCTTCAACTGCATGCGAAACAACGAGTTAGCTTTAAATCCATGCGAAACACATGATTAGCTCCAAAATCAATGCGAAAGTAGAAGGCATAGCTACAAATCCATGGGAATCAAATGGTTTAGCTTCAAGTACTTGTGGATATACATGATTTAGTTCCAACAGCATGCGAAACAAACGAGTTAGCTTCAAATCCATGCGAAACAAATGATTTAGCTTCAAACCAATGCGAAGTAGGAGGGTTATCTTCGAATCCATGCGAAACAATGGGTTTAGCTTCAAACACTTGTGATATACATGATTTAGCTTCAACTGCATGCGAAACAACGATTTAGCTTTAAATCCATGCGAAACACATGATTTAACTCCAAATCTATGCGAAGTAGAAGGCTTTGCTTCAAATCCATGCGAAAAACATGATTTAGCTTCAAATCAATGCAAGGTAGAAGGGTTATCTTCGAATTCATGCGAAACAAATGATTTAGCTTCAAACACTTGTGATATACATGATTTAGCTTCAACAGCATGCGAAACAAACGAGTTAGCTTCAAATCCATGCGAAATACATGATTTAGCTTCAAATCAATGCGAAGTAGAAGGGTTATCTTTGAATCCATGCGAAACAAATGGTTTAGCTTCAAACACTAGTGTTATACATGATTTAGCTTCAACTGCATGCGAAACAACGAGTTAGCTTTAAATCCATGCGAAACATATGATTTAACTCCAAATCAATGCGAAGTAGAAGGCATAGCTTCAAATCCATGGGCAACAAATGGTTTAGATTCACATACTTGTGATATACATGATTTAGCTTCAACAGCATGCGAAACAAACGTGTTAGCTTCAAATCCATGCGAAACACATGATTTAGCTTCAATTTAATGCGAAGTAGAAGGCTTAGCTTCAAATCCATGCCAATCAAATGGTTTAGCTTCAAATACTTGTGATATACATGGTTCTGCTTCAAGTGCATGCGAAATAAACGAGTTAGCTTCAAATCCATGCGAAACACATGATTTAGGTCCAAATCAATGCGAAGCCGAAGGCTGTTGTTCGAATCCATGCGAAACAAAGGTTTAGCTTCAAATACTTGTGATATACTTGATTTATATTCTGTGCATGCGAAACAAACGAGATAGCTTCAAATCCATGCGAGACATATGATTTAACATCAAATCAATGCGAAGTAGAAGGCATAGCTTCAAATGCATTGGAATAAAATGGTTTAGCTTCAAAATACTTGTGATATACATGATTTAGCTTCAACTGCATGCGAAACAAACGAGTTAGCTTCTAATCCATGCGCAACACATGATTTAGCTTCAATCAATGCGAAGTAGAAGGGTTATCTTCGAATCCATGCGAAACAAATGGTTTAGCTTCAAACACTTGTGATATACATGATTTAGCTTCAACGGCATGCGAAAACAACGAGTTAGCTTTAAATCCATGCGAAACACATGATTTAGCTCCAAATCAATGCGAAGTAGAAGGCATAGCTACAAATCCATGGAATCAAATGGTTTAGCTTCAAATACTTGTGATATACATGATTTAGTTTCAACAGCATGCGAATCAAACGAGTTAGCTTCAAATCCATGCGAAACAAATGATTTAGCTTCAAACCAATGCGAAGTAGAAGGGTTATCTTCGAATCCATGCGAAACAAATGGTTTAGCTTCAAACACTTGTGATATACATGATTTAGCTTCAACTGCATGCGAAACAACGATTTAGCTTTAAATCCATGCGAAACACATGATTTAACTCCAAATCTATGCGAAGTAGAAGGCTTTGCTTCAAATCCATGCGGAAAACATGATTTAGCTTCAAATCAATGCGAAGTAGAAGGGTTATCTTCGAATTCATGCGAACAAATGATTTAGCTTCTAACACTTGTGATATACATGATTTAGCTTCAACTGCTTGCGAAACAACGAGTTAGCTTTAAATCCATGCGAAACACATGATTTAACTCCAAATCAATGCGAAGTAGAAGGCTTTGCTTCAAATCCATGCGAAACACATGATTTAGCTTCAAATCAATGCGAAGTAGAAGGGTTATCTTCGAATCCATGCGAAACAAATGATTTAGCTTCAAACACTTGTGATATACATGATTTAGCTTCAACTGCATGCGAAAAAAACGAGTTAGCTTCAATCCATGCGAAACACATGATTTAAATTCAAATCAATGCGAAGTAGAAGGGTTATCTTTGAATCCATGCGAAACAAATGGTTTAGCTTCAAATACTTGTGTTATACATGATTTAGCTTCAACTGCATGCGAAACAACGAGTTAGCTTTAAATCATGCGAAACACATGATTTAGCTCCAAATCAATGCGAAGTAGAAGGCATAGCTTCAAATCCATGGGAATCAAATGGTTTATCTTCAAATACTTGTGGTATGCATGACTTATCTTCAACTGCATGCGAAACAAACGAGTTAGCTTCAAATCCACGCGAAGCAAATGATTTAAATTCAAATCAATGCGAACTTGATGGGTTATCATCAAATCCGTGCCAAACAAATGGTTTTGCTTCAAATACTTGTGATATACTTGATTTAGCTTCAACAGCATGCGAAACAAACGAGTTAGCTTCAGATCCATGCGAAACATATGATTTAACATCAAATCAATGCGAAGTAGAAGCCATACCTTCAGATCCATGGGAATTAAATGGTTTAGCTTCAAATACTTGTGATATACATGATTTAGCTTCAAAAGTATGCGAAACAAACGAGTTAGCTTCAAATCCATGCGCAACACATGATTTAGCTTCAAATCAATGCGAAGTAGAAGGGTATCTTTGAATCCATGCGAAACAAATGGTTTAGCTTCAAACACTTGTGATATACATGATTTTGCTTCAACTGCATGCTGAACAAACGAGTTAGCTTCAAATCCATGCGAAACACATGATTTAGCTTCAATTTAATGCGAAGTAGAAGGCTTAGCTTCAAATCCATGCCAATCAAACGGTGTAGCTTCAAATACTTGTGATATACATGGTTCAGCTTCAAGTGCATGCGAAATAAACGAGTTAGCTTCAAATCCATGCGAAACACATGATTTATCTTCAAATCAATGCGAGGTAGAAGGCTTAGCTTCAATCCATGCGAATCAAACGATTTAGCTTCAAATACTTGTGATATACTTGATTTATATTCAAGTGCATGCGAAACAAACGAGATAGCTTCAGATCCATGCGAAACATATGATTTAACATCAAATCAATGCGAAGTAGAAGCCATACCTTCAGATCCATGGGAATTAAATGGTTTAGCTTCAAATACTTGTGATATACATGATTTAGCTTCAAAAGTATGCGAAACAAACAAGTTAGCTTCAAATCCATGCGCAACACATGATTTAGCTTCAAATCAATGCGAAGTAAGAAGGGTTATCTTTGAATCCATGCGAAACAAATGGTTTAGCTTCAAACACTTGTGATATACATTGATTTTGCTTCAACTGCATGCTGAACAAACGAGTTAGCTTCAAATCCATGCGAAACACATGATTTAGCTTCAAATCAATGCGAAGAAGAGGGTGATCTTCGAATCCATGCTAATCAAATGGTTCATATTCAAATACTTGTGATATACATGATTTAGCTTCAACAGCATGCGAAACAAACGAGTTAGCTTCAAATCCAAGCGAAACACATGATTTAGCTTCAATTTAATACGAGGTAGAAGGCTTAGCTTCAAATCCATGCGAATCGAACGATTTAGCTTCAAATACTTGTGATATACTTGATTTATATTCAAGTGCATGCGAAACAAACGAGATAGCTTCAAAATCCATGCGAAACATATGATTTAACATCAAATCAATGCGAAGCAGAAGGCTGATGTTCGAATCCATGCGAAACAAATGTTTAGATTCAAATACTTGTGATATACATGATTTAGCTTCAACTGCATGCGAAACAAACGAGTTAGCTTCAAATCCTTGCGAAACACATGATTATCTTCAAATCAATGCGAAGAAGAGTGGTGATCTTCGATCCATGCTAATCAAATGGTCCATATTCAAATACTTGTGATATACATGATTTAGCTTCAACAGCATGCGAAACAAACGAGTTAGCTGTAAATCCATGCGAAACACATGATTTAGCTCCAAATCAATGCGAAGTAGAAGGCATAGCTACAAATCCATGGGAATCAAATGGTTTAGCTTCAAATACTTGTGATATACATGATTTAGTTTCAACAGCATGCGAAACAAACGAGTTAGCTTCAAATCCATGCGAAACAAATGATTTAGCTTCAAACCAATGCGAAGTAGAAGGGTTATCTTCGAATCCATGGGAAACAAATGGTTTAGCTTCAAACACTTGTGATATACATGATTTAGCTTCAACAGCATGCGAACAAACGAGTTAGCTTCAAATCCATGCGAAACACATGATTTATCTTCAAATCAATGCGAGGTAGAAGGCTTAGCTTCAAATCCATGCGAATCGAACGATTTAGCTTAAAATACTTGTGATATACTTGATTCTATTCAAGTGCATGCGAAACAAACGAGATAGCTTCAGATCCATGCGAAACATATGATTTAACATCAAATCAATGCGAAGTAGAAGTCATACCTTCAGATCCATGGGAATTAAATGGTTTAGCTTCAAATACTTGTGATATACATGATTTAGCTTCAACTGTATGCGAAACAAACGAGTTAGCTTCAAATCCATGCGAAACACATGATTTAGCTTCAAATCAATGCGAAGAAGAGGGGCGATCTTCGAATCCATGCTAATCAAATGGTACATATTCAAATACTTGTGATATACATGATTTAGCTTCAACAGCATGCGAAACAAACGAGTTAGCTTCAAATCCATGCGAAACACATGATTTAGCTCCAAATCAAGCGAAGTAGAAGGCATAGCTTCAAATCCATGGGAATCAAATGCTTTAGCTTCAAATACTTGTGATATACATGATTTAGCTTCAACAGCATGCCAAACAAACGAGTTAGCTTCAAATCCAAGCTAAGCATATGATTTCGTTTCAAATCAATGCGAAGTAGAAGGCTGATCTCCGAATCCACACGAAACTGATTGTTTAGATTCAAATACTTGTGATATACATGATTTAGCTTCAACAGCATGCGAAACAAACGTGTAGCTTCAAATCCGTGCGAAACACATGATTTAGCTTCAATTTAATGCGAAGTAGAAGGCTTAGCTTCAAATCCATGCCAATCAACGGTTTAGCTTCAAATACTTGTGATATACATGGTTCAGCTTCAAGTGCATGCGAAATAAACGAGTTAGCTTCAAATCCATGCGAAACACATGATTTAGGTCCAAATCAATGCGAAGCAGAAGGCTGATTTTCGAATTCATGCGAAACAAAGGTTTTGCTTCAAATACTTGTGATATACATGATTTAGCTTCAACTTGCATGCGAAAGAAACGAGTTAGCTTCAAATCCATGCGAAAACACATGATTTAGCTTCAATCAATGCGAAGATGAAGGCATAGCTTCAAATCCATGGGAATCAAATGGTTTATCTTCAAGTACTTGTGATATCCATTACTTTTCTTCAACTGCATGCGAAACAAACGAGTTAGCTTCAAATCCATGCGAAACACATGATTATCTTCAAATCATGCGAAGAAGAGGGGTGATCTTCGAATCCATGCTAATCAAATGGTTCAGCTTCAAACACTTGTGATATACATGATTTAGCTTCAACTGCTTGCGAAACAACGAGTTAGCTTTAAATCCATGCGAAACACATGATTTAACTCCAAATCAATGCGAAGTAGAAGGCTTTGCTTCAAATCCATGCGAAACACATGATTTAGCTTCAAATCAATGCGAAGTAGAAGGGTTATCCTCGAATCCATGCGAAACAAATGGTTTAGCTTCAAACACTTGTGATATACATGATTTAGCTTCAACTGCATGCGAAACAACGAGTTAGCTTTAAATCCATGCGACACACATGATTTAGCTCCGAATCAATGCGAAGAAGAGGGGTGATCTTCGAATCCATGCTAATCAAATGGTACATTTTCAAATACTTGTGATATACATGATTTAGCTTCAACAGCATGCGAAACAAACGAATTAGCTTCAAATCCATGCGAAACACATGATTTAGCTCCAAATCAAGCGAAGTAGAAGGCATAGCTTCAAATCCATGGGAATCAAATGCTTTAGCTTCAAATACTTGTGATATACATGATTTAGCTTCACAGCATGCCAAACAAACGAGTTAGCTTCAAATCCAAGCTAAGGCATATGATTTCGTTTCAAATCATGCGAAGTAGAAGGCTGATCTCCGAATCCACACGAAACAGATTGTTTAGATTCAAATACTTGTGAAATACATGATTTAGATTCAACAGCATGCGAAACAAACGTGTTAGCTTCAAATCCGTGCGAAACACATGATTTAGCTTCTATTTAATGCGAAGTAGAATGCTTAGCTCCAAATCCATGCCATTCAAACGGTTTAGCTTCAAATACTTGTGATATACATGGTTCAGCTTCAAGTGCATGCGAAATAAACGAGTTAGCTTCAAATCCATGCGAAACACATGATTTAGGTCCAAATCAATGCGAAGTAGAAGGCATAGCTTCAAATCCGTGGGAATCAAATCGTTTACCTTCAAATACTTGTGATATGCATGACTTATCTTCAACTGCATGCGAAACAAACGAGTTAGCTTGAAATCCATGCGCAACACATGATTTAGCTTCAAATCAATGCGAAGTAGAAGGGTTATCTTCGAATCCATGCCAAACAAATGGTTTAGCTTCAAACACTTGTGAGATACATGACTTAGCTTCAACTGCATGCGAAACAACGAGTTAGCTTAATAGGAAGTCAATGCGAAACACATGATTTAACTCCAAATCAATGCGAAGTAGAAGGCTTTGCATCAAATCCATGCGAAAAACATGATTTAGCTTCAAATCAATGCGAAGTAGAAGGGTTATCTTCGAATCCATGCGAAACAAATGATTTAGCTTCAAACGCTTTTGATATACATGATTTAACTTCAACTGCATGTGATAGAAACGAGTTAGCTTCAAATTCCCAGCGAAATACATGATTTATCTTCAAATCAATGCGAGGTAGAAGGCTTAGCTTCAAATCCATGCGAATCAAACGGTTTACCTTCAAATACTTGTGATATACATGATTTAGCTTCTAGTGCATGCGAAACAAACGAGTTAGCTTCAAATCCAAGCGAAACACATGTTTTAGCTACATATCCATGCGATGTAGAAGTTTGAGCTTCAAATTCATGCGAAACACATGGTTTAGCTTAATATTCATGCGATACGAATGGTGCAGCTTCAAATACTTGTGATATACACGATTTAGCTTCAACTGTATGTGAAACAAACGAGTTAGATTCAAATCCATGCGATACACATGATTTAGCTTAAAATCAATGCGAAGTAGAAGTCTTTTCTTCGAATCCATGCGAATCAAATGGTTTAGCTTCAAATATTTCTAATATACATGATTTAGCTTAAAATGTCGGCGAAACAAACGAGTTAGCTTCATAAATAAGCTAAACACATGATTTATCGACAAATTCATGCGAAACACATGGTTTAGTTTAATATTCATGCGAACCAAATACTTCAATTTCAAATACTTGTGATATATATGATTTAGATTCAAGTGCGTGCGAAACAAACGAGTTAGCTTCAAATCCAAGCGAAACACATGATTTATGTTCAAATCAATGCGAGGTAGAAGGCTTAGCTTCAAATCCATGCGAATCAAACGGTTTAGCTTTAAATACATGTGATATGCATAGTTTAGATTCAAGTGCATGGGAAACAAACGAGTTAGCATCAAATCCAAGCGAAACACATGATTTATCTTCAAATCAATGCGAGGTAGAAGGCTTAGCTTCAGATCCATGCGAATCAAACTGTTTAGCTTCAAACACTTGTGATATACTTGATTTGGATTCAAGTGCGTGCGATACAAACGAGTTAGTTTCAAATCCAAGCGAAACACATTATTTATCTTCAAATCAATGCGAAGTAGAAGGGTTGTCTTCGAATCCATGCGAAACAAATGGTTTTGCTTCAAGTACTTGTGATATACTTGATTTGGATTCAAGTGCGTGCGATACAAACGAGTTAGTTTCAAATCCAAGCGAAACACATTATTTATCTTCAAATCAATGCGAAGTAGAAGGGTTGTCTTCGAATCAATGCGAAACAAATGGTTTTGCTTCAAATACTTGTGATATACTTGATTTAGCTTCAAGAGCATGCGAAACAAACGAGTTAGCTTCAAATCCATGCGAAACATAGGATTCAGCTTCAAATCAATGCGAAGTAGAAGGCTGATCTTCAAATCCATGCGAAACAAATGGTTTAGCAACAAATACTTGTGATATACATGATTTAGCTTCAACTGCATGCGAAACAAACGAGCTATCTTCAATTCAATGCGAAGTAGAAGGCTTAGCTTCAAATCCATGCGAATCAAACGGTTTAGCTTCAAATACTTGTGATATACTTGATTTATATTCAAGTGCATGCGAAACAAACGAGATAGCTTCAAATCCATTCGAAGCATATGATTTAACATCAAATCAATGCGAAGCAGAAGGCTGATCTTCGAATCCATGCGAAACAAATGGTTTAGCTCAAATACTTGGGATATACATGGTTTAGATTCAGCTGCATGCGAAACAAACGAGTTAGCTTCAAATCCATGCGAAACACATCATTTAGATTAATATCAATGCGAAGTAGAAGGCTTATCTTCGAATCCATGCGAGACAAATGGTTTAGCTTCAAATATTTGTGATATACATGATTTAGCTCCAAATGCAGGCGAAATAACGAGTTAGCTCTAAACCCATGCGAAACACATGATTTGGCTTCAAATCAATGCGATGTAGCAGGCTTAGCATCAAATCCATGTGAAACACATGATTTAGCTTCAAATCAATGCCAAGACCAAGGCTTATCTTCGAATCAATGCGAAACAAATGGTTTAGCCTCAAATACTTGTGATATACATCATTTAGCTTCAAATGCATGCGAAACAATCGAGTTAGCTTCAAATCAAGCGAAAAACATGAATTAAGTTCAAATCAACGTGAAGTAGAAGGCTTAGTTTTAAATCCACCCGAAACGAAAGATTTAGCTTCAAATACTTGCCAATATAAGTGATATAGCTTCAAATGCAGGCGAAACAAACGAGTTACCTTCAGATGCATGCGAAACACATGATTTAGCTTCAAATTAATGCGAAGTAGAAGGCTGATATTCGAATCCACACGAAACAGATGGTTTAGCTTCAAATTGTTGTAATATACATGATTTAGCAGCAACAGCATGCGAAAGAAACGAGTTAGCTTCAAATCCATGCGAAACACATGATTTGGCTTCAAATGAATGCGAAGTAGAAGGCTTATATTCGAATCCATGCGAGACAAATGGTTTAGCTTCAAATACTTGGGATATACATGGTTTAGATTCAACTGCATGAGAAACAAACGAGTTAGGTTCAAATCCTAGCGAAACACATGATTTAGCTTCAAATCAATGCGAAGTAGAAGGCTTAGCTTCAAATCCATGCGAATCAAATGGTATAGTTTCAAATACTTTTGATATACATAATTAGATTCAACTGCATGCGAAACAAACGAGGTAGCTTCAAATGAATACGAAACACATGATTTAGCTTAAAATCAATGCGAAGTAGAAGGCTTATCTTCGAATCAATGCGAAACAAATGGTTTAGCTTCAAATATTTCTGATATACGTGATTTAGCTTAAAATGCCGGCGAAACAAGCGAGTTAGCTTCATAGATAAGCGAAACACATGATTTATCGACAAATTCATGCGAAACACATGGTTTAGCTTAATATTCATGCGAAACAAATGGTTTAGCTTCAAATACTTCTGATATACATGATTTAGCTTCAACTGCATGCGAAACAAACCAGTTAGCTTCAAATCCAAGCGAAACACATGATTTAGCTTCAGATCAATGCGAAGTAGAACGCCTAGCTTCAAATCCATGCGAATCCAATGGTTTAGCTTCAAATACTTGTGATATACATGACTTAGCTTCAACTGCATGCGAAACAAACGACTTAGCTTCAAATCCATGCGAAACACATGATTTAGCTTCAAGTAAAAGCGAAGTAGAAGGCTGATCTTCGAATCCATGCGAAACTACTGGTTTAGCTTCAAATACTTGTGATATGATTGATTTATATTCAAGTGCATGCAAAACAAACGAGTTAGCTTCAAATCCAAGCGAAACACATGATTATAATTCCAAATCAATGCGAAGTAGAAGGCCTAGCCTTAAATCCATGGGAATCAAATGGTTTAGCTTCAAATACTTGTGATATACATGATTTAGCTTCAACTGCATGCGAAACACACGCGTTAGCTTCAAATCCATGCGAAACACATGATTTAGCTTCAAATCAATGCGAAGTAGAAGGCTGATCTTCGAATCCACACGAAACAGATGGTTTAGCTTCAAATAGTTGTTATATACATGATTTAGCAGCAACAGCATGCGAAACAAACGAGTTAGCTTCAAATCCATGCGAAACGCATGATTTAGCTTCAAATCAATGCGAAGTAGAAGGCTTATCTTCGACTCCATGCGAAACCAATGGAATAGCTTCAAATACTTGGGATTACATGATTCAGATTCAACTGCATGCGAAACAAACGAGCTGGCTTCAAATTTCAGCGAATCAAATGAGTTAGCTTCAAATCAATTCGAAGTAGAAGGCTGATCTTCGAATCCACACGAAACAGATGGTTTAGATTCAAATACTTGTAATATACATGATTTAGGTTCAACAGCATGCGAAACAAACGAGTTAGCTTCAAATCCATGCGAAACACATGATTTAGCTTCAAATGAATGCGAAGTAGAAGGCTTATATTCGAAACCATGCTAAACAAATGGTTTAGCTCAAATACTTGGGATATACATGGTTTAGATTCAACTGCATGCGAAACAAACGAGTTAGCTTCAAATCCATGCGAAACACATCATTTAGATTAATATCAATATTTTATTTATATCAATATTTTATTTAGATTAATATCAGATTAATATCAATGCGAAGTAGGAGGCTTATCTTCGAATCCATGCGAGACAAATGGTTTAGCTTCAAATACTTGTGATATACATGATTTAGCTCCAAATGCAGGCGAAATAACGAGTTAGCTCTAAACCCATGCGAAACACATGATGTGGCTTCAAATCAATGCGATGTAGCAGGCTTAGCTTCAAATCCATGTGAATCACATGATTTCGCTTCAAATCAATGTGAGGTAGAAGGCTTAGCTTCAAATCCATGCGAATCAAAAGGTTTTGTTTCAAATACTTGTGATATGCTTGATTTATATTCAAATGCATGCGAAACGAACGAGATAGATTCAAATCCATGCGAAACACATGATTTAACTCCAAATCAATGCGAAGTAGAAGGCATAGCTTTAAATCCATGGGAATCAAATGGTTTAGCTTCAAATAATTGCGATACACATGATTTAGATTCAAGTGCATGCGAAACAAACGAGTTAGCTTCAAATCCATGCGAAACACAGGATTCAGCTTCAAATCAATGCGAAGTAGAAGGCTAATCTTCGAAACCATGCGAAACAAATCATTTAGATTCAAATACTTGTGATATACATGATTTAGCTTCAAATGCATGCGAAACAAACGAGTTAGTTTCAAATCCATGCGTATCACATGATTTACCTTCAAATCAATGCGAAGTAGAAGGATTAGCTTCAAATCCAAGCGACTCACATGATTTAGCTTCAAACAATTGTGATATACATGATTCAGCTTCAACTGCATGTGAAACAAACGTGTTAGCTACGAATTCAAGCGATAGACATGATTCAGCTTCCAATCAATGCGATGTAGAAGGCTCAGCTTCAAATCCATGCGAAAAAAATGATTTAGCTTCAAATACTTGTGATAAACATAAATTAGCTTCAAATGCAAGCGAAACAATCGAGTTAGGTACAAATCCATGCGAAACACATGGTTTAGCTTCAAATCAATGCGAAGTAGAAGGCTTATCTTCGAATCCATGCAAAACAAATGGTTTAGCTTCAAACACTTGTGATATACATGATTTAGCTTCAACTGCATGTGAAACAAACGAGTTAGCTTAAAATCCAAGCGAAACACATGATTTGTCTTCAAATCAATGCGAAGTAGAAGGGTTATCTTCGAATCCATGCGAAACAAATGGTTTTGCTTCAAGTACTTGTGATATACTTGATTTAGCTTCAAGAGCATGCGAAACAAACGAGTTAGCTTCAAATCCATGCGAAACACAGGATTCAGCTTCAAATCAATGCGAAGTAGAAGGCTGATCTTCAAATCCATGCGAAATAAATGGTTTAGCTACAAATACTTGTGATATACATGATTTAGCTTCAACTGCATGCGAAACAAACGAGTTATCTTCAAATTAATGTGAAGTAGAAGGCTTAGCATCAAATCCATGCGAATCAAACGGTTTAGCTTCAAATACTTGTGATATACTTGATTTATATTCGAGTGCATGCGAAACAAACGAGATAGCTTCAAATCCATGCGAAACATACGATTTAACATCAAATCAATGCGAAGCAGAAGGCTGATCTTCGAATCCGTGCGAAACAAATGGTTTAGCTTCAAATACTTGTGATATACATGATTTAGCTTCAACTGCAGGCGAAACAAACGAGTTAACTTCATAGCCAAGCGAAACACATGATTTAACAACAAATTCATGCGAAACACATGGTTTAGATTTATATTCATGCCAAACAAACGGTTTAGCTTTAAATACTTGTGATATACATGATTTAGCTATAACTGCATGCGAAACAAACGAGTTAGCTTTAAATCCATTCAAAACACATCATTTAGCTTCATTTTCATTCGAAACACATGGTTTAGCTTAATATTCGTGCGAAACATATGGTTCAGCTTCAAATACTTGTAATATACATGATTTGGCTTCAACTGCATGTGAAACAGACGTATTAGCTTCGAATTCAAGCGAAACACATGATTCAACTTCAAATCAATGCGAAGTAGAAGGCTTGGCTGCAAAACCATGCGCAACAAATGGTTCAGCTACAAATACTTGTGATATATATGACTCAGCTTGAACTGTATGCGCAACAAACGTGTTAGCATCAAATCCAAGCGAAACACATGATTTAGCTACAGATTCGTGCGAAATGGAACGTATGGCTTCAAATCCATGCGAAACGAATGGTTTTGATTCAAATACTTGCGAATATAAGTGATATAACTTCAATTGCCGGCGAAACAAACGAGTTAGATTCAAATCCATGCGAAACACATGATTCAGCTTCAAATCAATGCGAAGCAGAATGCTGATCTTCTAATCCATGCGAAACAAATGGTTTAACTTCAAGTACATGTGATATACAAGATTTAGCTTCAACTGCATGCGAAACAAACGAGTTAGCTGCAAATCAATGCGAAACACATGATTTAGCTTCAAATCAATGCGAAGCAGAAGGCTGATCGTTGAATTCACGCGAAACAATTGGTTTAGCTTCAAATACTTGTTTTATACATGATTTAGCTTGAACTGCATGCGAAACAAACGAGTTAGCTTCGAATCCATGCGAAACACATGATTTAGCTTCAATTCAATGCGAAGTAGAAGGCTTAACTTCTAATCAATGCAAAACAATTGACTGAGCTTCAAATACTTGCGAACATAAGTGATATAGCTTCAAATGCATTCACAACAAACGAGTTAGCTTCAAATCCATGCGAAACACATGATTTAGCTTCAAATCAATGCGAATTGGAAGGCTTAGCTTCAAATCCATTCGACACAAATGATTTAGCTTTATATACTTGCGATATAAGTGATATAGCTTCAACCGCATGCGAAACAATCGAGTTAGCTTCAAATCCATGCGAAACACATGATTTAGCTTCAAATCAATGCGAAGTAGAAGGCTTGGCATCTCATCCATGCGAACCGAATGATTCGGATTCAAATACTTGTGATATACATGATTTAGCTTCAACTGCATGCGAAACAAACGAGTTATCTTGAAATTCATGCGGAACACATGATTTAGCCACAAATCAATGCGAAACACATGATTCAGCGTCAAATCAATGCGAAGCAGAAGGATTAGCTTCGAATCCATGCGAATCAGATGGTTTAGCTTCAAATACTTGTGATACACACGATTTATATTCAACTGCATGCGACACAAACGAGATAGCTACAAATCCAAGCGAAATACATGATTTAGCTTCAAATCAATACGAAGTAGGAAGCCTAGCTTCAAATGCATGCGAAACGAATGATTTATCTTCAAATACTGGCGAATATAAGTGATATACCTTCAAATGCAGGCGAAACAAACGAGTGAGCTTCAAATCCAAGCGTAATACATGATTTAACTTCAAATCAATGCGAAGTAGAAGGATTAGCTTCAAACCCATGCGCATCAAATGGTTTAGCTTCAAATACTTGTGATATACATGATTTATCTTCAAACGCAGACGAAACAAACGAGTTAGCTTCAAATCCATGCGAAACACATGATTTAGCTTCAAATCAATGCGAAACAGAAGGCTGATCTTCAAATCCATTCGAAACAAATGGTTTAGCTTCAAATACTTGTGACATACATGATTTAGCTTCAACCGCATGCGAAACAAACGAGTTAGCTTCAAATCCATGCGAAACACATGATTTAGCTTCAATTCAATTCGAAGTAGAAGGCTTATCTTCGAATCCAAGCGAAGCAAATGGTTTAGCTTCAAATACTTCTGATATACATGATTTAGCTTCAAATGCAGGAGAAACAAACGAGCTAGATTCAAATCCATACAAAACATATGATTTGGATCCAAACTCATGCGAAACACATGGTTTAGCTTATTATTCATACGAAACAAATGGTTCAGCTTCAAATACTTGTGATATACATGATTTAGCTTCAACTGCATGTGAAACAAACGAGTTAGCTTAACATCCATACGAAGCACATGATTTAGCTGCAAATTAATGCGAAGTAGAGGGCATACCATCAAATCCATGCGAAACAAATCGTTTAGCTTCAAATACTTGTGATATACATGATTTAACTTCAACTGCATGTGAAACAAACGAGTTAGCTTAAAATCCAAGCGGAACACATGATATAGCTTCAAATCAATGCGAAGTAGAATGTTGAGTTTCAAATCCATGAGAAACAAATGGTTTACCTTCAAATGCTTGTGATGTACATAATTTAACTTCAACTGCATGCGAAACAAACGAGTTAGCTTCAAATCCATGCGAAACACATGATTTAGCTTCAAATCAATGCGAAGTAGAAAGGTTACCTTCAAATCCATGCAAAACAAATGGTTTAGCTTCAAATACTTGTGATTTACATGATTTAGATTCAAGTGCATGCGAAACAAACGAGTTAGCTTCAAATCCATGCGGAACATATGATTTAACATCAAATCAATGCGACGCAGAATGCTGATCTTCGAATCCATGCGAAACAAATGGTTTAGCTTCAAATACTTGTGATATACATGATTTAGCTTCAACTGCAGGCGAAACAAACGAGTTAGCTTAAAATTCATGCGAAACTCATGATTTAACTTCAAATCAATGCGAAGTGGAAGGGTTACCTTCAAATCCATGCGAAACAAATGGTTTAGCAACAAATACTTGTGATATACATGATTTAGCT
>NW_027476773.1:40000-42500 GCF_051020955.1 Megalopta genalis
ACTAACAAACTAACAAACTAACAAACTAACAAACTAACAAACTAACAAACTAACAAACTAACAAACTAACAAACTAACAAACTAACAAACTAACAAACTAACAAACTAACAAACTAACAAACTAACAAACTAACAAACTAACAAACTAACAAACTAACAAACTAACAAACTAACAAACTAACAAACTAACAAACTAACAAACTAACAACTAACAAACTAACAAACTAACAAACTAACAAACTAACAAACTAACAAAACTAACAAACTAACAAACTAACAAACTAACAAACTAACAAACTAACAAACTAACAAACTAACAAACTAACAAACTAACAAACTAACAAACTAACAAACTAACAAACTAACAAACTAACAAACTAACAAACTAACAAACTAACAAACTAACAAACTAACAAACTAACAAACTAACAAACTAACAAACTAACAAACTAACAAACTAACAAACTAACAAACTAACAAACTAACAAACTAACAAACTAACAAACTAACAAACTAACAAACTAACAAACTAACAAACTAACAAACTAACAAACTAACAAACTAACAAACTAACAAACTAACAAACTAACAAACTAACAAACTAACAAACTAACAAACTAACAAACTAACAAACTAACAAACTAACAAACTAACAAACTAACAAACTAACAAACTAACAAACTAACAAACTAACAAACTAACAAACTAACAAACTAACAAACTAACAAACTAACAAACTAACAAACTAACAAACTAACAAACTAACAAACTAACAAACTAACAAACTAACAAACTAACAAACTAACAAACTAACAAACTAACAAACTAACAAACTAACAAACTAACAAACTAACAAACTAACAAACTAACAAACTAACAAACTAACCAACTAACAAACTAACAAACTAACAACTAACCAACTAACAAACTAACAAACTAACAAACTAACAAACTAACAAACTAACAAACTAACAAACTAACAAACTAACAAACTAACAAACTAACAAACTAACAAACTAACAAACTAACAAACTAACAAACTAACAAACTAACAAACTAACAAACTAACAAACTAACAAACTAACAAACTAACAAACTAACAAACTAACAAACTAACAAACTAACAAACTAACAAACTAACAAACTAACAAACTAACAAACTAACAAACTAACAAACTAACAAACTAACAAACTAACAAACTAACAAACTAACAAACTAACAAACTAACAAACTAACAAACTAACAAACTAACAAACTAACAAACTAACAAACTAACAAACTGACAAACTAACAAACTAACAAACTAACAAACTGACAAACTAACAAACTAACAAACTAACAAGCTGACAAACTAACAAACTGACAAACTAACAAACTAACAAACTAACAAGCTGACAAACTAACAAACTAACAAACTAACAAACTAACAAACTAACAAACTAACAAACTAACAAACTAACAAACTAACAAACTAACAAACTAACAAACTAACAAACTAACAAACTAACAAACTAACAAACTAACAAACTAACAAACTAACAAACTAACAAACTAACAAACTAACAAACTAACAAACTAACAAACTAACAAACTAACAAACTAACAAACTAACAAACTAACAAACTAACAAACTAACAAACTAACAAACTAACAAACTAACAACTAACAAACTAACAAACTAACAAACTAACAAACTAACAAACTAACAAACTAACAAACTAACAACTAACAAACTAACAAACTAACAAACTAACAAACTAACAAACTAACAAACTAACAAACTAACAAACTAACAAACTAACAAACTAACAAACTAACAAACTAACAAACTAACAAGCTAACAAACTAACAAACTAACAAACTAACAAGCTAACAACAAACTAACAAACTAACAAACTAACAAACTAACAAACTAACAAACTAACAAACTAACAAGCTAACAAACTAACAAGCTAACAAACTAACAAACTAACAAACTAACAAACTAACAAACTAACAAACTAACAAACTAACAAACTAACAAACTAACAAACTAACAAACTAACAAACTAACAAACTAACAAACTAACAAACTAACAAACTAACAAACTAACAAACTAACAAACTAACAAACTAACAAACTAACAAACTAACAAACTAACAAACTAACAAACTAACAAACTAACAAACTAACAAACTAACAAACTAACAAACTAACAAACTAACAAACCAACAAACTAACAAACCAACAAACTAACAAACTAACAAACCAACAAACCAACAAACCAACAAACCAACAAACCAACAAACCAACATACTAACAAACTAACAAACCAACAAACCAACAAACCAACAAACTAACAAACTAACAAACTAACAAACTAACAAACTAACAAACTAACAAACTAACAAACTAACAAACTAACAAACTAACAAACTAACAAACTAACAAACTAACAAACTAACAAACTAACAAACTAACAAACTAACAAACTAACAAACTAACAAACTAACAAACTA
>NW_027476773.1:65000-67500 GCF_051020955.1 Megalopta genalis
AATCCAATCAAACAAACAAACTAACAAACTAACAAACTAACAAACTAACAAACTAACAAACTAACAAACTAACAAACTAACAAACTAACAAACTAACAAACTAACAAACTAACAAACTAACAAACTAACAAACTAACAAACTAACAAACTAACAAACTAACAAACTAACAAACTAACAAACTAACAAACTAACAAACTAACAAACTAACAAACTAACAAACTAACAAACTAACAAACTAACAAACTAACAAACTAACAAACTAACAAACTAACAAACTAACAAACTAACAAACTAACAAACTAACAAACTAACAAACTAACAAACTAACAAACTAACAAACTAACAAACTAACAAACTAACAAACTAACAAACTAACAAACTAACAAACTAACAAACTAACAAACTAACAAACTAACAAACTAACAAACTAACAAACTAACAAACTAACAAACTAACAAACTAACAAACTAACAAACTAACAAACTAACAAACTAACTAATAAACTAACAAACAAACAAACTAACTAACAAACAAACAAACTAACAAACAAGCAAACAAACTAACAAACTAACAAACTAACAAACTAACAAACTAACAAACTAACAAACTAACAAACTAACAAACTAACAAACTAACAAACTAACAAACTAACAAACTAACAAACTAACAAACTAACAAACTAACAAACTAACAAACTAACAAACTAACAAACTAACAAACTAACAAACTAACAAACTAACAAACTAACAAACTAACAAACTAACAAACTAACAAACTAACAAACTAACAAACTAACAAACTAACAAACTAACAAACTAACAAACTAACAAACTAACAAACTAACAAACTAACAAACTAACAAACTAACAAACTAACAAACTAACAAACTAACAAACTAACAAACTAACAAACTAACAAACTAACAAACTAACAAACTAACAAACTAACAAACTAACAAACTAACAAACTAACAAACTAACAAACTAACAAACTAACAAACTAACAAACTAACAAACTAACAAACTAACAAACTAACAAACTAACAAACTAACAAACTAACAAACTAACAAACTAACAAACTAACAAACTAACAAACTAACAAACTAACAAACTAACAAACTAACAAACTAACAAACTAACAAACTAACAAACTAACAAACTAACAAACTAACAAACTAACAAACTAACAAACTAACAAACTAACAAACTAACAAACTAACAAACTAACAAACTAACAAACTAACAAACTAACAAACTAACAAACTAACAAACTAACAAACTAACAAACTAACAAACTAACAAACTAACAAACTAACAAACTAACAAACGAACAAACTAACAAACCAAGAAACTAACAAACCAACAAACTAACAAACTAACAAACTAACAAACTAACAAACTAACAAACTAACAAACTAACAAACTAACAAACTAACAAACTAACAAACTAACAAACTAACAAACTAACAAACTAACAAACTAACAAACTAACAAACTAACAAACTAACAAACTAACAAACTAACAAACTAACAAACTAACAAACTAACAAACTAACAAACTAACAAACTAACAAACTAACAAACTAACAAACAAACTAACAAACTAACAAACTAACAAACTAACAAACTAACAAACTAACAAACTAACAAACTAACAAACTAACAAACTAACAAACTAACAAACTAACAAACTAACAAATTAACAAACTAACAAACTAACAAACTAACAAACTAACAAACTAACAAACTAACAAACTAACAAACTAACAAACTAACAAATTAACAAACTAACAAACTAACAAACTAACAAACTAACAAACTAACAAACTAACAAACTAACAAACTAACAAACTAACAAACTAACAAACTAACAAACTAACAAACTAACAAACTAACAAACTAACAAACTAACAAACTAACAAACTAACTAATAAACTAACAAACAAACAAACTAACTAACAAACAAACAAACTAACAAACTAACAAACTAACAATCTATCAAACTAACAAACTAACAAACTAACAAACTAACAAACTAACAAACTAACAAACTAACAAACTAACAAACTAACAAACTAACAAACTAACAAACTAACAAACTGACAAACTAACAAACTAACAAACTAACAAACTAACAAACTAACAAACTAACAAACTAACAAACTAACAAACTAACAAACTAACAAACTAACAAACTAACAAACTAACAAACTAACAAACTAACAAACTAACAAACTAACAAACTAACAAACTAACAAACTAACAAACTAACAAACTAACAAACTAACAAACTAACAAACTAACAAACTAACAAACTAACAAACTAACAAACTAACAAACTAACAAACTAACAAACTAACAAACTAACAAACTAACAAACTAACAAACTAACAAACAAACAAACAAACTAACAAACTAACAAACTAACAAACTAACAAACTAACAAACTAACAAACTAACAAACTAACAAACTAACAAACTAACAAACTAACAAACTAA